>NW_022196915.1:14481475-14521630 GCF_008632895.1 Mastomys coucha
TGCTGCCTGCCTGCTGCCTGCCTGCTGCCTGCCTGCTTCCTGCCTGCCTGCCACCATCCTCTCTGGTTCCTTCCTCTCTTCATTGGCTACAAAGTCAGTTCTTGATTGGAGGTGAAGCTGTGTGGAATAGCAAACAGGCATGCTTTCACATTCCTGTGTTGTATTTCTATCTTTAATTTCCTCAATGGTGGACTTAAACTGGAAAATAAACCCCTTTCTTCCCCAAATTCTTCTCCTCACATCAAGAGAAATGAAACCAGTGTAGCATGTACCTTTTATTACCCTGCTTTAAGCTCCAGGTGGGCCACCCTAGGATCCACAGATTACACACACACACACACACACACACACACACACACACACACACACACACTAGCTTATTTCTAATATGCTTTTAGCTCAATGGCAGGGCACTTCTAAGCCTCCTGCAGCTAATGAGCCTTTATCTTCACTCTCAGCTCACTTAGTTGCCTGGTTAATTTCTCCTTGCTCAGTACCCTAAATCTGCTCTCAGTTTAGTTGCATTTCTAATCTGCTGCCTGCTACTCCAGGCCCAGTTGGGAAAGTAGCCAGTGGCCACTCCACCTGAGATCTCACATAGCTAATGGCTGTTTCTGCCTCCAAAGCATGGTGAATCCCTTTCCTCCTCCTGCATCTCATAACCTGCCTGTGGGAACCTGGAATTCCCGCCTCTTCCACCCAGCCATTGGCCACTAGCATATTTATTGATCGATCAAGAACCAATTGGGGAACAGCACCACCAGCGTTCCTAGGCAGATTCCCAAAGCATCTGAACCATGCCCTACAGACCAGGACAGTGATGTTTGAACTATAACTATTGTTCTATGTTTTATAATTTTTATATACAATGCCCCATGCTTATAGAGAATATATATTATTCTCTTTTGGATTGCTAGAATGATTAGTATTTAAGTTTATTTGGCCACTGTAGTCATGGTATTGTCATTGTCATCTCAAGAATGAGATGAACAAGGAGTAGTTTCTGGAAATGTTGACAACTAAATCTGGTGCTAAGGGACTCTGAATTGCTGTCTAGTATAGGCACCAGGAGTAGCATTTTCAAGGCTTGGCAGGAAGAGGCAGCACAGTGTGTTTGGGGGATCAAAAGTAACTTAATATAGCTGGACCACACTTCTTGCTCCATTTACAATACCAATTTCACAGCAAGGAGCTTTTCTTTATGTCTTCTAGCAATCAAATATATTATGTAGTTAAAAATTGACTGACATTTTGACTTCCATACTGTAAATGTTCTCCACTAGTCCCTTGTGACTTACAAGTGGCAATAACGATTATCTGTGTTATTTCAAAATTCAGTTCATGGCCAGATCTCATGCTGAGAACTGATTCTCACTCACTGAGAGAGCTGAGCCAAACCAAGAGATGCAAGTTCGCTTTTAAATAAATACTGGCTTCCAGGTTAAGCCCTCATATTCTGTACTAAATTTCATCATGGTAGCTTTTAAAAAAGGTTTTCATATAATCACCTGTAAAACATCCCACAAAAGATTTAAATTAAGTTGTCTGGAGTACATGGCCATGACTGCCACTCTATTGGGCAAAGGCATCATGACATCTGTCCATCTCAGTTGCTGGCTGCAGCCTGAATTTTTGTGATAGGAGTTGGAAGTGGTTGAGCTTTTACATTTTTCAGTCTGGAGATGATTCTGTTTGTCTTCCCACATACTCCCCAGGCCATTTGATTTGAATCAATCTTATTTATGTGGGAAGGAAAATTTTCTGTCTGTCTTTTTCACTTATCTTGTATTTGGCAACAGATCTTGCTTTGCTGTGAAGTAAGTTTATGCATATCTATATTAGCACTTTTCAATGTATATTGTGAGGGAAGTCTATAATTCAAAGCTTATATAATACATGTGTAAGTTTCCCCTACAAATAGTTATAGTTGTTAAGTCAGGGTTATATGTTCCTTGGTCTACAAATCCCCAGGCTCTTCCTACTCTCTGATATTATAGTATTATTTCCAGTATTTCTTTTTCCTTTTCTTTACCAGATTTTACAACTTATATATACCAAAATATATAACCATCTTAAACAGATAATATTCACAGAAACTTTCTGAATTAATGGCATAGAATATATATGTCAGTTTGGAACCTTGTAACAATATTTGTATTATATTTCCTGTTTAGGTTGTTGGTTTCTAAAAGCAAATAATAACACAAACATGTTAAGTGGTGACTTGTCCTTGGTTAATGTAGTTATAGTTCTTCATAAAGAGTATATAATTCTAACAAAAATGCGGCATTAGGTTTCTAAATTGAGGATCCCAAGATTCCTCACCACCCTGGTGGCGCCTATGAATGTGACTGTGATGTATTTGGTATTAGTGGTTAAGTTACATTACACAGTACAGTTGACTTTAAGAAATAAAGATGGTCTGCATATATGTGACCTAATGACACCAACACTTTCACCTTGGCTCCTGAAGTTAGAAAGTTAGCAGGACCAGGAAATTTCAATGCATTCTAAATTCTCTTCTCTTGCCTTGAGACTGGAGATGCCATGTGGCAAGGGCTGCAGGGGCTCTGTGACTGGCAGCAGTTTTTCATGAACAGCAGCAAAGAAGAAAACTTATGATTCTAAGACCCCCACATGTCCAAATTTGGCTAGTGGTAAGAGGGTGCTTGGAAGTACATTTTCCAATGGAGCCTCTAGACAAGTATGCAGCCTGGCTGACACCTTGATCCCACCCCGAACATAAACTATCGATGTCCACGTAGGACTTCTGACCTACGTAACCATGATAAGTGGTGGCTGTTTTAAGTGATTAAATGGATGTATTTTGTTACATGCCTGTAGGAAATAGATTCAAGTGTATATTAGAGTAACTGATCAAAAATTCAGTTGCAAGTAAACAGGACTGGGGTTCAGAGCATGTGGACAAGGAAAATTATAGTCCACTGAAGGAAGACTCTCAACGAAACCATTTCTAAAGCCTTGACTTCTCAGGTTGGAATTTTTATGAAGTTTTATAATTTTAGAGGGTTTTATTATTTTAAAATGTTTACTTAAGAGTAAACTGTTATTACATTGTTTATATTATGTTATTTCTGATCAAGTAGTTGAAAATTTTGAGAATGTGGTATTACACGTTTGTGTCAATTTCTCTAGGAAATCTGGGGTTCAGTGAAAGAAACAACAGTTCTTATTCATATGATTATCCCTGAAACCAGCACAGTTTTGGGCATGTTATATAGGTGATTAATAAATGTTGGCTAGAAAATTGAAATAGAATGGACTGAATGAACAATCTGTCTAAAGTTCTGGTTACATTCAAAGCAAGTAAACAAGTAGGAATGGCTGTGTTCCAATAAAACTTTACTTTACAAATGGCCAGATTGGCCCATAGACTGTAGTTTGCTGAATTCAAAAATTATTATAGCCTGTAGGCAATTCTGTCAAATAACCACCTTCATGGAACATATGATAGTTTTTTTTTTTTAACGCATTCTAAATATTTAACAGAGGTGAACAAGGTATACTTCTTTTTTTAGAACACATGTGCTATTTGTCTCAGAATCTTCCTAGTGAAATGGGAAGTCATTCATTCCCTGGAGTGAGGTCTTCACTGCTTCTGTTCCATTCTCCAGCTTTTTTTGTGAATGATACTGAATGAAGCAAAGCTAAGCAAAAAGGATGTGTGTAAATGAATAGCACCCATTGACACCAGGTGGAGATAGTTCTTTCTGTAGTGCTAAAATATGAAGCTAAATTCTTTAAGTTACATTTGGTATACTAACATAAAAGCATATAAGGGATGGCATATACCACAACTTTTCAAATTATGATTGTTTATGAACTTAGGAACAGCTGGAGGCATAGCCACAGGCAGTCAGGTGAGGTGGCAGGAATGGAGGGACAAAGAGCCTTTCCCATCCTTCCATGTTTACATTGTCTTAGAGATAATGGTCCCACAAGGTCTTTGGGACCTTGTGATGGCACATATAAATCTTAGACCTTGAGGGAACTGGATGTGGAATCATTTTACCAGGGCCACTTAAATCACTGGCTCTTCCTATAGGAATTCATTTTTTTAAAGTTAAGATGTAGGCATTGATTTAGCTATAAGCTTGTGATTTACTTAAACTAAAATTTACTTTATCAATTAAAATACTCCAGAGTGATGAATTATCCAAATAAGTGATGGTATAGCTATACACAGAAATTCATCAGTATGAATATCATAAAAGAATATTTAATGGCATAGAAAAACACTTAGGTTATTTTGCTAATTGAAATAAACTATAATGTATATATAAAGAAATGTATCAAAATACGTGTGTGTGTATCTGTGAACCTCAATGCTACTGCTATAAGATTTTAAATCTCCAATTATGCATATATTAGTCAACTTTCTATTGTTGATATGATGAAATGCCTGAGAAAATCACCTTTTTCATTTATTCATTTATTTATTTATTTGGTTATTTATTAATTATTTTGATTAATGTTTCCAGGGGTTTTAGGCCTGTGGTATGCGACAGAATACAATTGTGATGGGACTGTGTGGTAGAAACCGCAATGTACCCCAGGCAGACAGCAAAAAGCAAAACTCAATGGAGAAGAGATGGGAGGAAGCAAAAGGCTTGGAACAATATATCCCCATTCAGTGACTTCAACAAGGTCCCACTTCTAAAAGATACATCACTTCTCAGTGGTAGTGCAGACTAATGGAAGCCATGCCATGCCTTTGGTATATACTCTTTGGTGGACATTTCAGGATCAGACTATAAAAGCCAAGTTAATTATATTACATTTGGTTTGATTTCCCCATCTCCAAAATGAACATAGGTTCATAGATCATGTTTGGTTTCAGATTTGTCAACAAAGATGTGTTGAGTGAAATATACATCATAGTTGACCCGTGAAAAACTATTTGAGACTGAATATAAGAATTTAAACCCTAAAACCTATCAATTCTTTTAAGTTTAAAGCAAAGAACTTGGGGAGCAGATGCTGGACTAATTTATAGAATCTCTATCTAAATTTACATATAGCAAAGTTTACTGTTTGTGTTTTGTATTTTTATGGGTTTTAACAAAAGATTATAATTGTGTGATCCTGCCCATCATTGTGCTACAAGACAGCTCTGTTACCTCAGAACCTTCCAATGTACTGCCTTCTTCCTAGTCAGTCCCTGCTCCCACCTCTGTCAAGTATTCATTTATCCCCCTGTTCCTGTGATTTTACCTTTCCCAAAGCAACATAGAACTGGAGCTAGGCAATGCAATATGCATCCCTTGTGTCTGGCTTCTTCCACTTTGCACAGTGCATTTGAGGTTCCTTCATCTTAGAGGTATCAATAGATTATTCTAAAACTACTACTTTTAGAGGTAGTGTTGTAGATGACCTCATTGCTTGAACACGTTTCCATGTCATAATCTCATCACCATGTAAGTATTTGACCCATGAAAAAGCCATAGTTGTCACAGGGCAGTATATTGACAGTGAAGAAGACGATGAGGTGAGGAGTCTGAGAGCCAGAAAACCAATGTTTTGTCCAACACATGTGGCAGAAGTAAGGAGAGAATTCAGAGCCTTTAGTGCTAAACTCACCAAGTTATTCTGGAAGTGAGATAGGTGGGAGGCTAACTAAAAAGTTGTCAAAGAAAAGATGAGGCACGCTTGAGTGTATGTACATGTGAATTGCATGTGTTGGAAAAGCATGAAACAAACAGATTTGAGAATGAAAAGAAACCGGTGCTTGTTTTATGTTTAAAATGAGAAGGGCATCTGTTCATTGTGATTGCCATTTGTAGTGTGTGTGTGTGTGTGTGTGTGTGTGTGTGTGTCCCTCTCCATTTTCTAGATTTTACAGTAAAGGGTATCTAGCAAGTGCCTGGGGGCAGACACTGCTTTCTCCTGGGATCAGATATTCTTTGCTACCTATCTTTTATTTATTGAGGAACAAAGTACTTTACTTTAAAGTAATTTACAGATAAATATGCATTAAACTTTTTTGAGCAAAGAAATGATATAACTTTTCTCATTTAAAAAATCAGATTAGGTCTTTAAAATAGAATCTTATGAATTTATATGACATTTATCTGCTTATTTGTATAAGGCAGTGAACAAAGTAAATATTTAACCTTAACAAGAAAATTCTTATTTATGGTTTATAATATAAAATTTAGGGGAAAAATGAATGAGCATTTTCTCATTTAAGTTGGTCATAGTAATGACTTATTTTACTCTTTCATATATCAGCTAATTGTATTCTATATTATTTTAAACCTCTTTCTCAAAATACATTTATAGACATTGACTGAATGTCACAGATACAGAACTTAGTTAAACACCCAGGGTAATTCATGTATTTGTTTACAGAAACTTTAACTTAATCCTCTAGTAAACATGGCACTTGTCATAAAGACATACAAATTATTTGTCATGTTCAAATCTAAACTCTTAGAAAGTGTTATTATTTTGGAACCACAATTGAGCTTTTGGCTTGGAATTTCATTTCCGCTCGTAATTCAAACATTTGTTGTACATTTCTCTGTGGCTTATACATTTTTTTCATTTCAATGCCACAAGACCTTTATTTAGAATTTTAAGTTGAACATTTTTCTTTGAATAATTCATCTTTTAATCCATCTTTTGATGCTTTTATAGTCTCTATAATCAAGGATGTGGGAACCAAGCAGACTGAGCTAGATGCTACGGTAGTTGATGAACTAGTTTGTTGTTAGATAAGTCACCTAGTTAGAGTGTCAGCACAGATTAATGCAGAACAAGAAGGAGACAGAAAAATACTGTCTACAGTGCTTACAAAATTAATAATTCCAGATAAGGAAAACACCCAAGGCACCATCTTAGTGCTGAACTGCAGGGACATCATGAACATCAATTGTAGCAATTGAAATTGCCTTATAGCCCACAGGAGGTGCTAATTTGCTCAGACATCTTTTGGCAAATTCCTGTGTAGCATCTGCTTGTTCCAATTGTTATTTATATGCAGTAGTGCCTGCAGCTCATGAGATATCTTTCTGGACCTGCCTCTTCCTAACTGGAAATAAGGGCTTGAGGAATATAGAAGATGTCAGTAGCAACAAGCAACTCAAATTCCTCAAGATAAAGACCATGGCTGGGAAGAATTGAGCAGGCAAGTGAAGATTACTGACTCGGCATTAATAATAAATTTACGAGACTGCAGAACAAATCATGCCAAACCATCTTTATCGTTTTCTAGGTGGATGTGCAAGATTAAAGAAAGGAATTCAATAGCAGTAATATCTGGAATTGAGTAAATCATCTAATTCTGTGTCTCCACAAATCTTTGGGGGCAGTGGGGTGGGGGAAGGGCAGATGGAAATCACAGTGAGAATTGGCTCTGAGCACTGTCATGTGGATTCAATTTAGCTGTTGTAATAAATTACAATGGAACAAGGTCCATTGGGATGATGTTGGGATCAATAGAAGGTCAGGCTGTAACATCTCCAGCAGTGGTCTGGAAGAATGGATAACACACTTTATTAAGCTTGTCAGGCCAGGAGGCTTGGAACTCTTGTGGTACACTTCCATTGCCATCCGTTTTATGAAGTGCCTTTTGGGTATGTGACACCATAGGGTTGCTACAGAAAGGTAGAAAATGGACAATGGTCTGAGTGGTCAATCTGTTTATTAATGATGAGCATAAGTCTATAACATATAGAGGACTTATAGGTCTTCTATGCATAGCACATAGCCATATTTATGGATTGTTTCTTTTAATCCCAGTGGCAGCCCTTAGAGAGGGCAATGCAGTTGGTTATGATCAGAGGTAGTCGATTTCATTCTTAAACTCTGTGCATGGCTCACTCTATGTGCTCTTAGAGAAAGACTGTGTTCATGTATTTGTTTATTCATTTGACAATTATATTCAATGTGCTAAAGATGGTCCAAGCATAGTAGATTTTCTTTAACAATTTTAAAAATGGTGAGATCCTGCCTCTGACTGGTATAGTTATAAAATAAACACATGGTGAAAACTTTTACTGAACTCATCTATGAGGGAACAAGAGAGAAATTAAACTGTGTAACGGGTCTGGCAAACATTAATAGAGTTAGGAAAATGAAAATGAGTGTATAAATGGAAGTAGAGTTAGATTCCCCATGATATGAAGGGAAAGTGAGTAACTTCTATTGGACAGTTCAGAATCTTCACATTTCTAGGTAAGAATTTGTTTCATCACTATAAAATATTTATAATTTATTAAGCTGAACAGTTGCTCAATGATACTGGGAGACTAGAATCAAACAGCCTAGGAGAATATGATTATAGCAATGGCTTTCTTCTAAAGCCCAACTCTAAGAAAGACATATGAAGTAGCTCCATAGAATTTGATTTAGAATAAGAACTACAGAGAAAATGTCTATCTCTCTGCAGTAATCAGGATTGATATGATCTGGAATAAGCTAGGAGACAAGCTTCCAGGCATGCCTTTCGATATCCCTTTGAAAGATTATCTTGATTAGGTTTACTATAAGACTCACCCTAAAGGAAGTTGGGTCCATTCCCTGGCTTTTGGTCCTGGATTGCATAAAAAGGATAAAAATAGTAGAGCACGACAATTCATTGTTCTCTGTTTCATGATTGTTAATGTGATATGACCAGCTGCCTCAGGACCTGTGGCCCTGGCTTTCCCACTGTAATGGAACCAAAGTAAATCCTTATATACTTAAATTGTTCTGTAAGAATATTTTGTTACAGCAACAGGAAAAGTGACTAGAATTGGTACCAGAAATGGGATTATTTCTGGGCAAAATCTGGCTATATGGTTCTCACATGTGAGAACTGGTTTTAAAGAGAGCCATGGAAAAGTTAGGAACTTTGGAATAGAAAAGCCCTTGAATGCTATAGCCAGAGCTGATTATCTGAAGGGAGACTGCGAGAAAGGAATGGTGAAAGAAACTTGAAGCATGATGCTTCACTGATGAAGTTTAAGTGCAGAGTCTGGCCATTTGTGTGATATTTTGACCAATAATCTGTCTTCACTCTGTCCACATCCTGAGAAAATGAGTGAAGTTGCACTTAAAGAGAATATGCTGGTTCGTTTGACATAGAAAATTTAAAGACACAAGAGTGTCAGGCTATTGCCTGGCTACTTTTTACTGCCTTTACCCCGTACTACAGTGCAAAGGAGGGAAATCTTGGGTAGATGCATGTGGAACCCACACACACACACACACACACACACACACACACACACCAGTTTGTTATTGAGGAGGAAAAGAAATTGAGCAAATTAAACTTTTAGCCAACGTGCATACTGAAAAAGAGATCTGTAACTGTTAAAAATAAAGAAAAAAAAATCTTGCTCTGCACTGGGAAGATAGGGCAAGTGCCCCGAGAGTGAGACCTCATCCATCACAAGTACCAACTCATCCATCACAAGTACCAACTGTGAAAATGCAAACTTGTTTGAAGAGAATGAACCTAAACTGAAACAGATACGGCCACTAAAGAGATGCCTGGCTCTTAAAAAGCATCTGCCTATGTAAGTATTTCCCCAGGGACAGCATACAGAACTGATGCCTCTGTGGTTTTTAGGCAACTGGCCCCAACCTAAGATGACAGCAGGAACTGGTAGTGTCATCCATGTGGTACTGGTTTTGTAAGCATGAAAGATGGATGATTGTTGGGGTCATATAGTCTTATACCACAGTTATAGAGAGCCACTGACACTGGGCAATGTGTACCAGGCTTGAGTTCTTGGAAGGAAGCCAGGAGAACCTACATAAAGCTGTGAAGGTGAAGCCTGAATTATAAAGGGGACCAAAGGATGTTCCAGATGCCAGGATCTGGGACATCCACAAAGGCAAGCAGCTATAATGGAGTACCCTGACTAAGAGGCACGATGTCCTGCAGATGGAAGAACTGGGGAAGTGGGGTTATGAAATCCCAGATTTTTCCATCATGAGCACAAAATGTCAGACATGGAACTGCCTTAGTTGGTGTTATTTGTTTGTTTGTTTGTTTGTTTGGGGTTTTTGTTCATTTGTTTGTTTTTTTTTTGGTGTCTTTCTGCTGGTTAGCAGTCTTGCTTTGGTCTAATCTTCCTTCCTAGCCCTTTTTGGAATGAGAATGTTTATTATCTTTTTTTTAATTTTTTTGTCATTGTATATTGGAAGCATGTAGTTTACTTTTTATTTTATAGGAAATTACAATTAAGAGATTTCGTTGCATCTCAGAGGAGACATGGATGTTGTACGTTAGGGATCATTGAAACTGTTAAAGATGGTGGGGGAGTTTTGAAGGTTAGGCTGACTGTGTTTTTCTCTATGAGAAGGCCATATGACTAGAGAAAAAGTGGTAGAAGGTTATGGCTTAAAAGTTTAGGTGCCAGATTAACAGAGTGTAAAGTTATGAAGGTCAGCATTGATTGTCAGCTTGGCAGCATCTGGAATCACTTAGAAGGCCAGCCTGTAGGCACACCTGTGAAGGGTTGTTTAGATTAGAATAGCCTTTGAACATGCAGTTTAGGGACTATCGTGATGAGACTGAAAGGGGAAGACCCATCTTAAAGGAACTTGGCTTCAACTTGCATAATAAAGAGAAAGCTAACTGAGCATGAAGATTCATGATTCTCTTCTTCCCGATTATGGATGCTCCCTTAAACTCCTACTACCTCTACTTTTGCATCATGATGGACTATTCCCTCAAATGGTGAACCAATAAACTTTGTCCTTCCTTATGTATTTGGAGGTATTTTGCCATAGAAGTGGGAAAATGTCTAAGATGGTCTCTAAATGCCTCAGAGGTGACTTTCGAGCCATAGTAGAAATTCAAATAATTTTGGGGTTGTAAATCTCCCCCCCCTTTTTTTGGTAGGGAAACTTAAACCAGAGCCCCGCTAAAGTTGCCAAAAGTCACTTCTGTCCTTATCTCAAAGATTTTCAGGATCCATTCCTTGACCCTGGGCTTTAGGATAGTATGAGGTCCTAGACAAAAATGCCCATGTTGGAAAAGGAATAAGTATGCCAATTAAATTAATTTGGAGAAATAGGTCTTGGTACATGTGTTCACATAGGGATTTAATTTAACAAATTGGCTCATATGATTTTGGAGGCCTGATGAGTCCCAAATCTGATGGGGATGTTGACATGTTAAAGATCTAAGGGCAAATTGTAGATCCATTCTATGTAAGTCTTCTAGAGAACCTGGGAGAACTGGGAAAGACAATGCAGATTAAACCTGAAGGTTATCTCCTGGAGAATTGATTCTTAGTTTAGTTGGGGAAGGTGAGCCATTTATCTTTATTCAATCAAGCCTTTGTTTGATTGAATAGGGCTTACCTATACTGTAAAGATTAATCTCTTTTACTTAAAGGCCACTGACTTAAATGTAGGTTCCATCCCCACAACACCCTAATGAAGCAGCTTGAACAATATTTGACTAAAACATCTGAATATTGTGATCTAGTCAAGTTGACACATAAAATTAAATATCACATCATGTGAGAAGACTCGGGGGACTTTAGCCAACTGTAGAAGTGATTAGGGCTAGTCACGGGGTGTCTGAGGAGATACCGACCCTAACCTGGAGTACGGTATGGTGAATCATGGGGATGTAGCTGAAACTTCCAAGCTAAGGACTTTCCCTAGGACAGGCTGCTGTTGGAGTTAAGTTCACAGGCCACAGCCACCAAAGAGATAAACAGGAGTTTGTTTACATCTTTGTACCCCTGCCTTGTCACCATCTGTGTCTCCCTAAGTGTGAAGAGGAGGTATGGCTACAGAAGGGGTTCATGGAACTTCACCATATGATATAGAGGACTTTTCCACAATTTAGTTGATAACTGGAGGCCATCCTTACCAAGCCTAGGTTATCTTGGTGTTGGAATTTGTAACCTGAATTAATACTTTGTTGAGCCAGTGCTTTACGGAAAATAAAACTGATATCATCTCTTTGAGACACCCAGTAATTTAGAGACACTTTAGTGGGCATTTTCATAATACAGAGTAGTATGTCTTGTTAAAAAATTCTCTTATTTGAATATTTTCAGCGGACTAAAGAATTGGGTCATTTTTACTATTTCAGTTTTAATTTTTATTTCTTTTGTGCAACACAACACCACACCCATGATCTTACCTGACAATAAAATGTGCAAACTGTCAGACAATTGCTTGATCTTTGTCTATTCCAGGCTCTCTAACATCTCTAAGTGAGAAGGGTCCACATTATCAGTTCAAGGCACTTCCTTACTGCCTTTCCAGACCCAAAAGCTCCAGAACTGGCTTTTACAGCTCCACCTCATGCCTTCTGTGTAGAGTTGGTTGAAAATGCAGACCATATTGGTGTTTCCACCAAGTGTCTCAGCTGATGAGAGCACTTGGCCAGAGCAGTCACAGCAATAAATGTTTATTGAGTGAGTCAGAACATGTTAGTTCTGTAGCTGTACCAGGCATCCCGAGAGAAGATGAGGAAGACGTTTATGACTGTCCTCACTGCCAGGATTGTTATTTTATTTCTGAGTTATTTCTCAGCTATTCAGTGAGTGGCTGCTTTGTGTCAGGTGCTCTGTCAGGGCTTTGCATCTCTGTAGGTGGCTACTTTATCTCCTTAATGAAGGCCTCTACTTACCTTAGAGAAGTGTATCCTGCTTTCTCCCACTCCACCCTCATCCCATTCATCCAAAGAGTTCTATTTGGATGTTTGGTTCTTTACCCAACATTGTACCTTTTCTACACTGTCATCTAGTTCTACTGGGATGGGAATCTTTGTATGTTTTGTGTACTGATGTTTCAGATCAGCACTTATTGTGACCAGGAGTGCCAACAACTCATGGAATGAATAGCTCATCCTTATCCTCATACTATCTTCCTGTTGATAAGGTAGGTCCTTTTTTTATATCTGTAGAATGAAAAGGGTTTGGGAATTTGCAATTACCATAAACCCAATAGTTCTGAAAATCCAACAGTTCAAAGCACATGACTAAGGAATGGTCCAAGGATATGATGCTGACAGATTAAAGGAAAGGAGGAAGAACAGGCAAAGGGTGTTATTGGAAGGGCTACAATACAGGCGCTGAACTTTAGTCCTGCAGGATGAAGTCTCTACGGATAGCTGCCTGTCAATGGGTACATTAAGTGGAATGGACTTGAGGCCTCTGAAATGAACATTTTAAGTGGTTTCAATGGTAAAATTTTTAACATTTATATTCTAGTGCAATTGAAATTTAAGTAAATAAAATCAAAGATAAAATATATTAGAGTTTAGTTGGCACTGTTTATGGTGTATGTGTGGGAGGAAAAGGAAAAGAAAAATAAAGAATTGTTTCAAGGCAGTAGGAGGAAGAAAACAACTAGAGTCAAGTTTTGGTTTCTTTCTTTCTCATTTGTGGTTTAACCCAATTCCTTAGCTCTGATAGCTCCCCTTCCCCCGACTCTCTGTGATGAACTCTATGAACTCTCATAGTACCTGCCCTATAAAGAAGCTGTGAGGATGCACCAGAATGAGTAAAGAGGAATGGCTATTACTGTATCCTCCACCCCCTTTATAAAAAGGGAATTCCTAATCAAATGACCAGGGAGGCACCACTTCCTTGCTAAACCCTTAACACACTTCTAGTTTATCTTATGAAGCAATGAGAAGAGGATTTAGAGCTTCCTTTCTTAAAGCCAGTGAACGAGCATGTGCCACAATGTCCATCCATCTTTTACCAGTGATTGGTAGTCTTTATTCTCACCTCTTGAAACGTAATACCCTTTCCTACTTATTCCATGTCTGCGTGACACTGGGCACCTCCAGCTCTCCTAGTTACCATGCCTAGAGTAGAAACAGATTTATTGCATGTCGGCCTTAATTCCGTGACCTGGTTTGTGTCGTTAATTTGCTTTTCCCCTTCCCCCGTCTGACATTAACACTGGGTTGTGACACTTCCTTTCAATTTGGAGCATGGCAGATTGGCCTTCTCTTGTTGCTCAAGTGTGTAAGCATCCTTTCAACGTAAAGGAAACTCTGAAGACCAAATGACATTGCATGTTTTCTGTCTGTCCTCTTATGAGGATCATCAGAAGTATTTGTGAAGTATTGATCACATTAAATCTTGAGCCATGGTAGGGACATGTTGTTGTCAACATGAAAGGAGGATCATTACATGACAAAGGCTAAGTCCCTGGTCTGGGAAGGCAGGGGTCTGAGGGGTCTTAGGAACATTGCTCAGTAAACATCCATTATTACCTTGGAGATAAAATTTCTAGGATGTTAATGACGCTCAAGTCCTTGTCCTCGCTGTTCCTTACTTGGCACCTGCCCCTCCAAAGTCCTGTTCACATGATCTCATGTTTATGTTGTGAATTTTATAACAATAAATGTCTCTGCATTTCTTGAGTGAGGATACCCTAACTGCCATTCAGCCCATTATAATCTGGTTCTATTCCTGCAGTTAGTGGTATGGAAGTGTGAGCATGCAGAACTAAGCATAATACTGCTATGGCTCTCAATACTAGTGTGCGCATGGACAGTTGAAGAGAGGGAAGACTTAAGTCTGGTGGGTAAAGAAGAAATAGGATGAAGTCACCACAGAGAGGAGGCTTCCTGCAACTAGGTTGCTACTACTGGGCACATGGGCCTCCCAAGAGTGGCAGGTCTGAAAGCCAACCCAGTCATCTCTGCATTTTGTCTCTGTCACCTGTTTCCCTGGGCATTATAGTAGAAAAAGTGCTGCCTGAACTCACAGGAACAGCCTTGATGACTGTAGACAAATTTCCTCTGAACACAGAAACTGTGCTTGTATATCAGAACCAGACATGCTTTTATTTGGCCTCAGATTATAATAAAATTTACTGATGCTAAAGATAATCAAACCATTTCATTTTCCATGCACTTTACAGTTACCCATTGAGAGGGAAAACCATTACTTGTATCATGGGCTCTTCTGTTTGGAGAGAAAAATCCCTGAAATTCAGGGTAAGGATGCCTGTCTCTTCTCTTCCTGCTATTCTCTTCAGCAGGACAACCTGCCATCCAGTAGAGGACATAGGAACCAGGTTCATAGTGTGGAGGCTATAGCGTGGTTCTTGTCATCCCTTGGTTGGATGGTGTAAAGAGACAATCTGTTTAGCAATTGTGAATTGATGAGACTTGGTCACCGGGATTGCTGTTTCAAGTTAAGTTTAGTGGGGCTCTAGTAGTTTCTACACACAGGGCCTGTGTCTCTGCCAAGTTTATGAATGGTTTAACCCCACATTAGCCTCTGCTTCAGCACTGAAGCACAGTGCTTCATATCAAATCTTAATTGCTTTTGCCACAGAAGTATATAATGCAACAGGAGAACAATTTTGAATGACTAAGTAGAAACTGATAGAGACTACCTGGAACTCACTTATATATCCCAGGCTAGCCTCTCACTCATGGCCCTCTACCTGTATCAGCTTCCTGAGTTCTAGGCTTATAGGCGTGAAGCACCTATTTGATTAAAAATTGACATATCCTGAAAACAAGGCTTTGGGCTGTCCTGGAGAAGTTTTTCTTGTGACTTGAATATTGAAACATATTTTATTTAAAAATATAAATGGTTATTTGAAAAAGAGATAACCCCTAGGTAATCAAACCGTGTCTCAAGCCAGTGCCTCACTAGTTGTGTAAAACAGCTCTAGTTGTTTTATTGTGATAAGCTTTAGTTTTCTAATGAACAGAGTAAGAACATGGAACATCATTTGCATAGGATTGTTAAGAATATGAAATAGCATAGTGTATGTTGAAAACATCTGTCAGGAATGAATACCTAGCTAGCAGAGAATATGGACCATAATATACATTTAATACATAGCAGCCAATCAGACTGTATCTCCAGTAGAGATGAATGTTTATTTAGACATAAGTCTAAATAAAATTGGATGTAGTCATTTGAATCAGAGTAGCTCTAAAATTTTTCTTAATCACCAAACTATGTATGGGCATTTTATCTAAATATATGACTGTGTACCATGTGTATGCCTGGTGCCAACAGCATTCATAAGAGAGAATTGGATTCCCTGGAATTGGGGTTACAAGAATTATAAGCCTCTATGTGGGTGTTGGAAATTGAATCTGGATCTCCTAAAAGAGCAGCCTGTGCTCTTAACCACAGAGCCATCTCCAGGCTCCTCTTTCTGTTTAACACTGTTTATGTATTCTTATTCCACTCAGAGCAGATCTGTCACTCTGGGACATGAGTAAGTACAGATCTGAGATTTCTTTTCAAACACTACCCAATATCCTACAACAAGCAACCCGGAATTTGGACCCTATACCCAATTTTATTGAGAGGGTGAAGTTGTATTTTTCTGTTCTGTTTTTCGAAAGAGTATAACCTTAATCCAAAACCTCAACTGAATATAGTTATTGCCCTATAATCAATAGCCATTAGGCTGTTTATCTTACCAGGAATCTAAAGTAGGGGTACCCAGATGATTCTGAAGGTCTCAGAGGTCTCAGCTGATCAGAGAGGAACTGTGAGCTGTAGCTAGCCACATGCTGACATTCCCCATGGCAGCTTTGAAGGAGTAGCCTGCTTATTGCCTGAAATTCAGAAGGGAGGAGTATAAACTACTTTGATATCTTTGAAGTGTTATTTTAAAGAATTATCATGAGTATTGTTTGCTAAAACTCATGACACATGTTGCCACCATGCATTGAGATATGGGATTTTATTCTCTTATAGATGTATGTTATTCCATTTCCAAATCCAGTGACATCATTAGGGCAGTGAGCATCATGCCCATGTCATGGATGAGGAAATGAAGCCTGAAAACAGTCAAAGATTTTATTAGGACAACAGTGAAGTAGACTCCTATGGCTCTTGGTAACAAGTTTATAGTAAAGTTTACCCTGTTAGTGTGCATTCTACACATTTAAACAAGTGTTTATAATGTTGAGCTCAACCTGTAGTCCAGATTTTTATAATCTCATCATCCTATTGTTGCTGTTTGATCACCAGAGTACTCTGACAACCATTGATCTGTTGCTCCACCCTCACAATTGTGTCCTCTATAGACTGTCTTGTAGATACACATTTAGTCTTTTGGGTCTAGCTTCCTTTGCATGGCATAAGGTATCTGAGGTCGATCATGCTACTGTAGGAATTGGTGGTCTGCTGTTTTTCACTTCTGACCAGACATCTGTGGCAATAGATAAATTGCAGTTGCTTGTCCTTTCCTGTGTTAACATACAGTCACTGTCATGAGGCACACCCCTTGACAGTCATCTTGTCTGTGTGGTTCTGTGGCCTCCCTATAGGCTATTGGTAGTTTTTACTTTCTCTGTCATAATTCTCTCCCAGCAGCCTTACTATTACTAACCATGAGTGAGCCATGCCTTGCGTCTCATTATAGTTGTCATTTTCTACAGAAATCTTTCCTGACTCCACAAGAATGATAGCTCTATATTTGTATGGAACATCACATTGTATCTTAAACCCTTGTTATTTGTGATGGTTAAACTTAGTGGTCCATTTGATGTGCTAACTAATCACCTACCTGTGGGCCTGTGGGAATGCTTGTGAGGGTTGATACAATGCGACCAGCTTGTCCTAAGCTCTCCCAGCCGTGAATTCATTGTCACAGTGGATTATACCCTCAAATTATACACCAGACCCCTTATTCCTTCAGTGGCTTCTGTCCAGGTATTTTATCACAATGGATAGAGTAACTAAGACACTGTTTCTGGGCAAGTTTCTTTCAATTGGGGCTGTGTGGCTTACTGCTGTGTTGCAGTTCCTAGCTATGTCCAGCTCTGGGGTGAGACCTGTCCATTAAATAAGACTGGCTGGAGAGGCATCATCATCAGCCTTCTAGGTGACAGAGTAAGGCATAGAATGGCCAGATAAATAAGTAGCTTGGAGTTCTTGTCTGTCTAGAGGAGTCCTACTCTCTCTTGGGCTGATGTGCTTGGTCACATAAGATGCAGCTCCAATGCTGGGAGGCTCTCGGTTTTCTTTGACAGATAATATCTCAAGTGTTCCCCTGATCAGCCCTGGCTGAAGTCTTACAAGGCCCCTTAGGCAAGGAGCCTCAGCTTTTCAGAAGCTCCAGTAAATGCTTGTTGCCCCATAGCTCCCAGAATTTGGTTCATACTGAGAGCCCCTTATGGGACAGGTTCTGTCTGCTTGGATCTATAATCAAGAACATATATGTAAAACATACCACACACATTCCATAGACACTCAACAGTGAGCTAAACGAACAAGGAAGTAAAGGTCGGAATACACAAATACTTCAGCATTGCTGAGATTTCAGTCATGGTATTAGAGACCAAAGTGTTGCCCCCAAGAGATGGACAGCTTTGCGATCTGTGTCTGTGAAGCCTCTAGCTCAGTGGTTCTCAACATTAAGTAGTGACAGCTTTGGGCGCTGAATGACCCTTTCATGGGTGTCACATACGAGATATTCTGCATAGCAGATATTTATGTTATAACTCATAACAGTAGCAAAACTACAGTTATGAAATAATGATATAATTTTATGGTTAAGGTTACCACAACATGAGGATTTAAAAAGTTACAGCATTAGGAAGGTTGAGAGCCACAGGTCTAGCTGGTCTCCTGTCCTTTTTGCCTCTGCAGCTGGGAGGGCACTGCGTGTTGCAGTTTTTCCTGCTGATTCTTTATCTACCTCTCTGCTCAGTTGTCTCCTTCCATGCTGAGCACCAGTTGCACATAGCTCAGCTCCAAACCCCAGCACTCGATTGCTCTGGCCTGATTGGTTTTTCTATAACACTTGGTATTTAATGAGTTTACTGGCACTAAACTGCACCATGTTTAGTCGCCAACAGACTTGGATTCAAGTCTCACTTTTCCACCTGGTGTTGGCAACTCTTGTCTGTAAAACAGATCATATCACCTGAGAGGCTCCTTGGGAGGACTAAGTCAGCAAACAGAGTACTTACATGGGGAAACCCTTTCAGAATACTCGTTGCCCATAGCTGCTTTTCCCTCCCCTGTCCTCCCTGTAAAAAGGAGACTGAGGCAGAGTGGGGATTTCAGAGAAGGAGCTTAAGTCTCAGCATTTAGATTAAGATAAACATGGAGAGCAGTTTTAACCAGTTTATCTGAATCTCCTTAAATTCATTCTTTCCAACCTTTCCCCCTCTTCTGTTTTTCCTTTCTTTCTTTCTTCTACCCCTCTCCATTTTTGCTTGCTGTTCTTAATTTTTTTTCAAAGAAAATTACCATGACAGTACATTTATCGGACCAAATAGGGCTACACCTTCCCACCCCACCCTTGCCCCTAGTTGGAGAGCTGAAGCTTGATTTTCTTGGTATTCCTTTATATCTCAGACCTGTGCTATAGAGGCAACTTCTTTTGGTGGGTACAGTTCTACATCTGCAACTGATTTCGTCTGCAGATGGGCTCAGACAGAAATAATTAGCCACTTGCCCCTTTTGGTAAGGGTGCAAGTGGCCCCTCTTGCCAGCAATTACTGAACCAAGTAAAAGAAGAAGCCTAGTGGGAGAGACTTGTGGAAAGTTAGGCACTAGAGCAGGATTCTCTAGTTTTAGAAAGTTACAGCTAACTTTTTTTCTTACACACACACAGACACACACACACGCACACACACATACACACACACACACGCACAAAGTAGATTTGACAGTGCGCCTTGGAAGAGATGGGCACTCTTTTCTGGGTGTCAGTACCTTGGCTACTGGCCATTTCCTCCTCAATTTTATTCTAAGGGCTTATTTCAATATGCTGTGTGTTTTGAATGCTGCCTTTGGCTTCAGAGCTCACTCATGCTATACATTAAGCAAATGTCTACAAACCCCGATCTATTCTCTGGAAAGAGCCTTCCGTGCCTTAGCAGCATCAACTTTCCACATTTCGTGCTTTTGCAGAATATGATGTAATGACTTGCCATGTGACACCTTTGGATCCATATGGATTTGAATCATTTTCTTTCGGTGTGGCCTCTGATTAAGACAGTATCCAGTGGTATTAGGGGACTTGAGCGTCTGTTAACGAATTAAGCTGCTGATTGCCATCCTCAACCATCTATCCCTGGGATTCAGAAATTGTACGTGGGGAAGCTGCCTTGGACAATAAAAGAGCAAAACACATTCTGGCTCTTAATAGGAAACAAAAGTGCATAAACAAAAGCAGACTGCTTCTTTAAATATCCAATTGCACAACAGGACTGGTCTCCCAGGGAAGTGTAAGGAGCCTGTATTTAATTGGGAAAAGAAGCTGGGTTTGTGTTTCCTTCAGTTGTCAGCCTAGCAGATGAGATTGGAGTCTTGACACTTTGCAGAAGACAGACTCCTTTCCATTAGCCAAATGAATGTAGGACCTGCATCATTATTGGACTTTGTAAATTCTGCCTGTGCTGTAATCAGACCTCTTAAATGCAGCTGGTGACTGCTGGAAAGAGTGAAGGACATCAAGTTTGAAAGGAAGAAAGCAAAAGCCTTTCTTAACCATTTCAGCTGATCTGCCCATCCTAGTTTAGACCCCAGGCCCTTGTAATGGGAATGTGGGATGCAGAAATATAAAACAGAGTTTCTTTCATTTGTAGTGAAGCCTCTAGAATTTACCAGGTCTGTGCTACTTTTTTATGGGAATCTGTTATATCTTCAGTCTTTTTATTTCCAACGTGTTCCAAGCAGAGATAGGCCGTATGTAGAGTAATTCTAAGTAACTGGTGACTTCCCATTGAAGGATCCTTTAAGGGAAATTAGTTCTTCTCAGACCCTGAGCATCTCAGAATGTGCACATAGTCAATGCAGACAGTCCCAATGTCTGTGCTGCTTTTAAGAGAGGACACAGATATAGAGAGACCCATTTCTTCCCTCATGCATAGGCCTGGCCTGGATTCCTTTATGTGTGGTGTATGTGTATGTAGGAGCTGGGATGGATATTGACTGAAACTTAGAATAATGCTTTTGCATTCAAAGACCTTAAAAATATAAGTTTTATTATAAGAGGCTAGGGAGACTATTATTTCTTCAGTGTTTTGAAGATGGTGATGGTTAGGGAAGAAATAGGTTGTCACTCTTCGTTTGCAATACAAATGCTTTGGTTCCAATGCTTGAGAAAATCTACTAGATTAGATCACATATCTAACTAGTTCACCAGGCAGATTGCAGCTGAGCTTCTCCCTGGACCATAAGTGACTCTGATCCTGGGACCAAGCATCTTAGAACCAGCTATCTAAATCATTCTCATACACCATCAAACTGGAAGCTACAGCATTATGGATATCTTACTACTTTAATAGTTGACTGTAAACACACACATATGTCTATATATTTGCTGATGTATGATTCATCACAACAGAGTGGATGATTGGAATAGGAGAGCCTGCTGGGGGTCTCTGGCTGGTTCCAGTTGTGTAAACATTTGCATGTTGCTTCCTCTTAGAGGAGGCTGAATTACTGTCTTATGACCTTTCTCTCTGCTCATTCCTTTGTTTCAGTGAAGAACAGTACACACTGTGTTTTAGAAAGGAATACAGCCATCAGTAAGGTGCCTGTGCCCTTGTAAACAACCTCTCATTGATGATCCCGCCCAGCAACCCTAGTGAAATTCATGTGGTGCCCCATGCACACAGCAAACACCTAAAAACCAAACCAAAAAAGACATGGAAGTAGAGGGGAGGCTAGGTGAGAAGAGGAAGGGGAGAAAGGGGAGGGGAAGGGGAACAAGGGAGGGGCCTGGGAGCAAGTATCATCAAACTACATTTTGTTCCTGTTCATGTATGTAAACTTCAAAATGAAGCATGTTCATATGCATGGTCAATATGTTCCTACAGATATTCTTGGAATCTCGAGAGGCAGCTTAACCTTAGCTCCATGCCAAAAAGGAAAAAAAAATCATTTCTAGTAATTATTTCACATAATTTTTCACATAAGATAAATTTTAAAGATTGTCACAGTTACTGAGTAGGATGTATGTTGGCAGGGTAGGGGGTGAGAGAGAGAGAGAGAGAGAGAGAGAGAGAGAGAGAGAGAGAGAGGACTTTATTCAGAACTGTATGCATGATAATACATATGGAAGAAAGAAATTCAACTAAAGTGAAAAGTTTTGGGTACCCAGGAATCAACTGTCTTCCAAGCCTGAGAAGACCATTCAAAACTGGGTTCCTTACAGTTTAAGGCTGGGCCCAGACTTACTAAGAATAGGTGAAAAATAAAATGTATAAATCATAAGAACATAATACTAAGTTCAAGAAAGGATTATGCCCAAGTATCTAACTGGAGACATAGTACTATTCATGTATACTTTTATCTAAGATGAAAATGAAAAGTTAGTTTGCAAGTACTTCCTTCAATTCTTAAATGTCATTTAATGGGGGACTCTTTTAAAGATGGTGTAGTATGAAACACACTTCAATCCTGCTATCACAAAGCTTGGATTGCAACTTAAACATGAGCTGTATGATGAGACAGGCTGGCTTCACAGATTGTGTCCACGGTGAAATCCATACAAAGTTCATTTGTAGTCACGTTGTGCAATTGTTCTTGTTTGTTTGTTTGTTTGGTTTGTTTTTCCAATCTACCACAAAATACATTCTACAGCCACCAGGACTATTGCCTTGGTGGTTTCTATTTCTTGCATCTGTTATTGTGTTTTGAAATGGAACATTTGCTGTAGGGAACAGAACATTCATTTAGCCAAAATAAATGGTCTGCAAATAATGATCTAGGTTCCTTGACAAAGTATCAATTTTTTTTTTTAGTCAGATAGTTCTTGTCCTTTCTCTGGGGTTATATTGGATTTGAGGAGAAAGGGTCAGGATTTTGTCTATTTAGGAAGTAGATGATTCAAGAATCCAGAATTTGACTGAGTCCTAATTCTGTCTGTCCCCATTTACTCTTAAAATAATATAGTTGACTGTGTGTGTGTGTGTGTGTGTGTGTGTGTGTGTGCGCACACGCCTATATGTGCATGCACATGTATGCACATGGGCACAAACATGCATGCATGTGAGGGCTATTGAAACGTTCTCTTAGTAGGGAAGTTTCTGCCATGTGAGTTGTTATTCTGCTAAGTTTTTGTTAAAGCGCACAGTGTACTTTAAGTTGGAAAATAGTTTCATAAATATTGAAATGCTCTCATTTTCATTTACACGCACAAATACTTTTACTTCCACACTAGTCCCTCCTCTTATTTTTAAGCTTAAAACGATACATCTTATATTTTATTCTTCACATGTATTTTAAATGTTTAGCTCTAAAATTGTACCATCTCTTTAAAAAGCAAATGCTCACAGATAATCCAAATTCAAAATAGTAAGTAGGAATAAATAGTTCTCAAAGAAAACCCAAAGTCTTCTACCCCCAAGAATAGAATTAAAATTGGGGGAAGGCATCAACTTGAAGAAATTTAAATGACACAATTTTATAGCTGTCTTAGCATGACCTTGAGAAAATATTTCCTAAAAGGAATTCTCCCTTAAATAATTCTTTCAGACAGGGTCTTAAAGAGCAAACTCTCTTGAAGTTTTCTCAAGCTGTTGTCTTGGATTCTGCTATTTTCCTGCAAATTCCCGAGGACAGAATATTTGGTTTTAACTTAAGATAATGAAAGTAATTTTCCTCTGAGAACTAAAGTTTCTGCCGGAATTGTAAAGCCTGTCTGTAGGTGAGATTTAATTTAATCCTTTGAGTACTTAAGATGCATTCCTGAGACAGTGGCCAAAAATGTGACAAGATTATCATGTTGTTTATTGACAGTGTGGGGACAAGAAAAGACATTTTTATTCAGAGTCTAATGATTTCTTTAAGTGACCTGAATGTCAATTTTTTAGTTACCAAAGTGCAGGTTATTTAAACAGTCAAAGATTAGCAGGCACACTGAAGTTGTAAAGTTTGTTGCAATTGCATTTTAGTGTAGGGATTAACTAGCAATAAAGCAAGGCATAGGAGGCACGCAGTATCTTGTCAACTAAATTTCAAGTTTCAAATAGAGTAGACACAAATGCACGAGGGTTAAAAGAGAATCCACCTGGGAAATCTGAGGGGAACAGACACATTGTGGATAGAGTCCGAATTGTCCATGAATTGTGTGAGATTTTAAAGGGTTTGTTTGACACTTCTTCTGTGCATCCCATTGTTTTCTTTTTAATTCTTCTTCCCCTCAGAGTGCTTTGCATATTCTAATAAGCAGAATACTTGCTAGTGTCAGATACTATTAGAATAAACAAGGAAGAACATACAGATGAAAGCTCTGTCCGGGCATGGTTGGAATTTACTCCCAATTTGTACAACACATTTAAGCTGTAGACTCTCAGATAAAATTAGTGTCATAAAATCTTTTTACTCATGTCCTGTTAAACGTGTATACAAAAAACTTTTGCTGCCTGCAATGATCCCTTGCATAAACTTTGCCTTTTATTTGAGGGTGGACAAAATTTGAAAAAAAAATAGTGTTTTACACATTAAATTTAATGGACTATCAGGATTTTATGTGTATAAAAGTAAATCTTTTCATCAGTCCATTCAGTAAAAATGAATTTTGTGAGATCGGGGCTTCTCCCTGCTGAGGAGGTCTCAAGACCTCGCCTGTCCTCTCTGCAGGGCTGTTAGCCATGCCAGAGTACCAAAGAGCTTGTCTGCAGTGTGCCCTTAAGGGTCTCACCCTGAGAGTACCTCTGGAGGCTGTCCTGGAGGTTGCCATTTTATCACTGGATTTTTAATGAATGTTCTGTTTTAGAACAATGTGGGGATGTTTTAAATTTACCACTTATTTCATTTTATGTCTAAAGGAAACATTATACAAAATTCCATACCACTTGAGAACATACTGTCTTGGTTAACATTTTAAAATTAGTTTTAAGAAGAAGGAAATCACGAATGCTCTGGAATCCAGAGAAGTGCCAAGCGTCAAGCAGTTATCTCCCTTTATTTTCAAATACCTTACTTACCATGGGGTCAGGTTGTGGATGATAATGTTGGAGACTTTTGAGCACTGGTGATGCACCTTGGAAAGCAGTTTCCTTTGTGGCACCTCTGCATCAACTCTGGCCTCAGCAGAGCTGCAATTGTGCAGTATCTCAAGTATTCCACAGGGTGTCACGATGTGGTTGTTCTCAAGAAAATCGCCTGGGAGGAAGCAATTTGAGCCAAGTTTAACCCAGTATTTAAATGGTCACTTTTTCTTTGGCTTCAGTTAAAGAATATTAACTTTAGACCTACTGTGTGCCAACCCATGATTGAAAATACAAGTTTTAGTGGTATGATGTAAGTCTTTATTCTGGCATCTTGGCCAGCCCAGGACTTCCTGTCATAGTGCGCTTGTTTGAATCTATTTTCCATGGAACGTCATTCTTGAGAGTGAATAGCAGAGAGAGTATCTTCTACAAACCTTTCCTTTGTTCCTCAGCTAGACCCCAATTCCCTTCCTTCTACCCTCTGGTGGCAATGGGTCCTGAGCTGTGCTGGTGCTGGAAGAGGGCTGAGAGCCCCAGTTCTGCAGGTATCTGAACAGCTAAGGGAAGGTGACAGAGGAGTTAGGCCTCCCCACTCGGCATGAACAGGAACCTACACTCAACCAGCTTCTTAGATTTACTTTCATGGTGAGATTTTTGGGAGTAAATGAAATAATCCATTTTAGCCAAAAACTTTTAGTGGCTCTCAGTTCTAGGAGAAGATGGCCTAAGTTTCATAAGTATAGCTCTGAACTGTATCAGTAATCATAAATGACTCTGCAGGCAGGCAGACAGGAAGGACCTCTGTGGGAACTTCCTGAACAGATCCGAGGGACCTCTGTGGTTTTGCTCCTGTTCCAGCTACTTTTCCAGAACCTGCAATAGAAACTCTGCCAACAGGAAGTGAGAGAGGGAAGAAAGGGGCAAAGGAGAGAAGGAAGAAGGGAAGGGAAGCTCAGGACATTTAGCAGTGATCCAGTCAACACATACAATATCATCAGCAAAACCCAGCAGGCCAGCCTGCCTACCATCGTGTCTTGTCTGCTCTAAGTGCTGAGCTCAGGGTGCCTGTGGCAGCTTTGCCAGAAGAGTCCTGACTGGGCACCCATCACAAGTGAGCCTCTCTCCCAGAAGTAGAAGTCAGGCTCCTATCAAGAAGGCCAAAAGATAAGCCACAGACTTGGAGAAAATCACTGTAAAGCACACAAGGTAACAAAGGACAGGCATGCAGACAATACAGAGTACCTAAAAGTCAATGGTGAAACAAAATTGTCACAAACAATTCATTAAGAAAATGGATTAAAGGCACCAAGTGACATTTCATTGAGGAGGTGCATGTATGAAAACACATTCAAATCCACTAGCCACGGGGAAAGTCAGAGTAAAAAGCCACCTCTCAGAACCACTAAAACCACAACTAGTGACGGACAGCGTCAGGGAGACTGTAGGGAAACCAGGCCATTCTTACATTGAAGAGGTGAAATGCAAATTGTTTCAACTTTAGAGCAGTGGTTCTTAACTTGTGGGTCGAGACCCTTTTGGGGAGTCACATATCATATATCACATATAATATCATATATATCATAATGATATTAGATATTTATATTATAGTTCATAACAGTAGCAAAATTACATTTATTAAGTAGCAATGACATGATGTTATGGTTGGGGAGGTCACTATAACATAAGGAATTATATTAAAGGGTCTAGCATTAGGAAGGCTAAGAACCATTGCTCTAGAGAGTACTTCAGTAGTGCTTTACATAATAAAAACAACTTCCATATTATCTAGAAATCATCCTGGCGTAGCATTTCTACCAGACTAGTGAAAACTTCTTCTAAAGGTAAAAAACACAAATCAATATGTGAATGTTCGTAGTAAAGTGCCTGTAATAGCCCAAACCGGAAACAACTTCAGTGTCTTTAAACAGGTACATGGTTAAAGAAGCTGCCACAGTGGCAATGGAGTACTTCTCAGAAGTAAATAATAATGAATTATTGAATAACTTAACAATTTGGATGAATCTCTAGACAGTTATGCTCAGTCCAAGAAGTGTAACATAAACATATTCATAAAGTGTGTAAAGTCTGAAGGTTACACACTTTATGAATATTTTTATGTTACATTTTCAGAGTCACAAAATTATAGAAGTGGAGGAAAGTAATGACTGCTAAGTATTTATCAAGTCAGCATGAATGATATCATGTGAAATGGTAGGAGGAAGGAAGGGAGGAGAGATTGAGAATAATATCTGTGTTTTTCTAAAGCGATATGTCTGCTGGGTCTGCTGGGTATGAAACAATGAATTTTTTCCATAGATATTGTAGATATGAGTTGACTGCTTGGTCACCAGAGTCTAGCTTTCCTACTGACTTATGAAGGGCATCTCACTCCAGAAGGAGAGAACACCCAGTATTTGTATTCTCAGCCTCTCTTGCTATTAGGCTATTGGCTTAATCATATCTCTGATTTTTATTTAACTCAACGCACCTGTCAGAGTTGTTGGACGGTTGGCAATCTGATGGCATGTTTCCATTGTGGTGATTGTAAGGTCACATGATCATTGGTAGTGAGACAATACAGTAGTTGGCCCCAAAGCCCAGCTACCTGCTGTCTGTTGCTCAACAGTAGCATCTCCCTTAGGCCACTGGTGTCAGAACTTTAGACATAGAATTCTGGCTTTTTCATATAATCTTTGCCTTTCTGGTAATTTTATAAAATTACCTGTTACAACTACTACTACTACCGCTACTACTATTTATTTGTTTAAATTTATCTGGTTGTCTCTGTAGCTCCAGTTAATAACTTTACCTAAACTTATACCTAAGGTATGGACAACAAAATTCTAGAAATATGTCTTAAGAAAAAAAAAGAGGCTTTTTAGTAATTGAGTTTCAGAATCTCATAAAGCAAAACAGAAATACACCTTTGGGTAAGCTTTACAAACATAACCATGCTATAACATGAGCCTCTACAAAGACCTTACCTGTCCCTAAGAATCCTAGAGCCAAATGAACCCAGCATTCCTTGCTCTGGTCTCTTTATAAGGCAATCTATTTAGTAACCACACCCTTTTTCTCTTCCTTATGTTATTCAGCAAATGAGAATCCAGAGATGTTCAAGTGAGAGCACTTGTCTTAACTGAGCTTCTTATAGCAGGGTTGCAGAGCTAATCACATGAAAAGACAGTTTGAGCCTTCAGCTGCATCTCCAGCCTTTGACAAGGCAATGTGTGTAATATGTGTAAAATGTTCAGAGGGGCAAAGAAGGGGCAGAGCTTGTGGGGCAGAGAAGGCTTTCTGAAGGATAAAGGATATGTGTTGGCATCTAAAGGTTTGAATCAAAGTTAAGCAGGTACAGAGTTGGAATGGGAAGTGATCTCCAAGTACATGAAGCAGACAAAGGCGGGAAGCTGTACAGTCTGTTCTTGACAGCATGGCTTGTTAAAATGGCAGCCAGTTTAGGGATTGGTGAGAGAGCAAGTGAATTCTCTTTATTGTTTGCTTCTTTCTTTCTTTCTTTCTTTCTTTCTTTCTTTCTTTCTTTCTTTCTTTCTTTCTTTTTTTCTTTCTTTCTTTCTTTCTTTCTTCCTTCCTTCCTTCCTTCCTTCCTTCCTTCCTTCCTTCCTTTCTTTCTTTTCTTCCTTCCTTCCTTTCTTCCTTCTTTCTTTCTTCCTTTCTTTCTTCTGGCAGTACTGGTCATTGAACCTAGGATCTCATTCCTGCTAGACATATGTTGTGTCCTAGCCCTGGCTCTTGGCCATCTCTTTAAGGGCCTCACACATGACCTTGGGTAGAATGGAAGCCAATGAAGAATCCTCAGGAGTGAAGTCATAGTCCTATCAATCTGAATCTTGTCTGGTTCACTAAGAGTCAAGGACTCTGATAGAGAGTCTTGGAGTTTAGAATTTCAGAAGTTAGCTTAAACCCATTAAGATCATGGTTGCCATGTAATCCCCAGGATTTGAAAGCTGCCATTCCTTGCTTGTTCTGCAAGGATCTGCTCTGAAAGGGCAGCCCTTGCTTCAGACACAGTATTGTTACTGTTTTGGATGTCTGTGACCAGAAACATCTTTCTTCAATGACAAGTGTAATATTTCTCAGGTCTGGGGTAGACAGACCTATCTCTCAGCTTGGGGGTACAAAGACCTGTCTCTCAGCCTTGGGTACACATACCTGTCTCTCAGCCTTGGGGTACATAGACCTGTCTCTCAGCCTTGGGTACACATACCTGTCTCTCAGCCTTGGAGTCCATAGACAGAGCCTTGGGATGCATAGACCTGTCTCTCAGCCTTGGGGTACATAGACCTGTCTCTCAGCCTTGGGGTACATAGACCTGTCTCTCAGCCTTGGGTACACAGACCTGTCTCTCAGCCTTGGGGTACATAGACCTGTCCCTCAGCCTTGGGGTCCATAGACAGAGCTTTGGGATGCACAGACCTGCCTCTCAGTCTTGGGGTATACAAACCTGTCTTTCAGCCTTGGGGTGCATAGAGCCGTCTCTCACTCCAAGAGTCACAGTGACTAGTGAGCTCTCTATGTTCCAAGGTAAATTGAATCTTTGTGAAAAATGAAGTTTCTTAAAAACGATCTTTGAAATTCCCAATTCTAACCTTAGTTTTCAGTTTGCTCAGTAACCAGTTCCTGCTACTTGAACTTTGTAGAGCTCCGCACCTTCAAGGAATAGATCCTAATCATTTTTTTAAGTGTCATAACAAATTGAAAACAAGAGAAAGGTGTATAGTAATTTTCTAGGAGATAAAAAAGTTTACATTATTGCCAGCTTCCCAAAATTTAATTTTCAGAAAGAATTTATTTTTGGGAAGGTAAAAGGAACATTTCTTCATTTAATAAACCCTTTTAAGAAGTAAAACTTACTTCAAAATTCATTTTAATAACATTGTTTTATTTTGTAATTGGAGTGAAAGTATCTTTATTTTGTATATTATCTTCAAGAAAAAAGCTGGAAGATACAGAAAAAACATGAGAAAAACTAAAATTTACTGTCCAAAAATTCTTAGTGACATTCATATACTTTATATGTATATATGCATATAGTATGCTATATACACATATGTAACATACATATATTACTATATGGAAGAACTTCCTTTTTACCAAATTAATGTTGCATTATTTTATGATTTTTCCTCTTCAGATTCTAAAGTTTCCATCTAATTTGCAGTTGGGTGAAATTGGGATTTTAAATACCTTCATATCAGTTTCATTGCATATAACTTGATGTGACTTGTCTATTTTGTATTACGCTACAAAATACCAAGCATGGCTTCTTCTGTCCAACAGAGAAAATAGTTTTAGTTCTGGATGCTTAACAGCACCGCAGCAGCAGCAGCTTCTCCTGGCAGCCTAATGATTGCAGCACAGCATGGCAGGCGGCATTATAATGGGCATTCTGACCCTGCATGGTCACATAGTGACAGGTGACTGGAAGGGGACCAGGCTTGCTTTGTGATAGCAAACCACTCTTGGTAGAATGAGTTGAGTCCAATGAGATGAGTTCCACCCAATGAGGATGGACACAATCTATTCATGAGGGTCGGGCCTCCATGATGTCACCACCTCTCAGCTTCAGCACACTGAGAACCCAGCTTCCAGAAGGACCTTTTGGGGGACAGACTGCACCCAAACTGTTGCACACAGACAATTTATTTTGGCTAGTCATTTATAGTGTTTGCTCTCATTATTATTTGCGTATTTGGTATTTTATATTATTTTACTGCATTTATTTTTGTGTTAGTGTGTGTATGCGACATGCCTGTGTCACAGCTCATGTGTAGAGCTAAATGGAAAACTTGCAGGAGTTAATTCTCTTCTTCTATGTGGGCCTTGGGAATTGAACTCAGGTTGTCAGATTTGGTGACATATGCCTTTAGGCCCTGATCAATCTCATCATCTGTAATACACACACACACACACACACACACACACACACACACACACACGTATACATACATACATATCCCCTCACCTCACAAGCTAGGTTTTAAGGATTTCCTTTTATCTCTACTTATGTATATGTGTTTGTGTATTTGTTTCTGCGAGCATAGACCAAAAGAGGATGTTTGATCCTCTGGAGCTATAATGATAGGTGGTTTTGAGCCCCCTGACCTGGGTGCTGGGGGCTGAACTAGGACCCTCTGCGAGAGCAGCAAGAGCTTTTAACTGCTGTATCCTAACCCCGACCTGCTCCAGCACCACCAAGGGTCATACATATATTTTTTTAAAGCCCTACTTGGTTTAAAATTTTAAGCAGGAGATTGTGTAAATTTCCAACAATAAAAGCCAGAAGTTCTGTTCTCCCACCTGTCTCCAAGACCATGTCTCCCCCATCATTTTTACTTCCTGGAACTATTTAGAGAACTGTTCTTCGTTTGTTTGTTGTTTTTTTATTTTTTTATAAAGTTATACAAGAGACTCTTCATTCTGTTCTATGCTTTGTAGCCTCTTAAAGTCTCCTTTTATTAAAACAAAATGTGTATGTGTATGTGTATGTGTATGTTCTGGGAATCTGATTTGAGATCCTCATATATAGGTAGCAATCGCTTTCTGCAACCAAACCATCTGCCCAGTCCAAGAACACTCTTGAGATGTTTGTACAGAATTTTTTAAGGTGGTGTGTTCTTGGATATAAATGTTTATACCCTTTTCTAAATCTGTCACTTTTGCCTAAAGTGTCATTAACTTTATTAGCTCAGATGCATTTGAATCCCTGGGAAAGTCCATCAGCCCAGCCCAGGTCCCGTCACCTCAGGTGTAGATGCTTCATCATTCTTCCTCTCTAGGACTACACAATGTTTTCTTTTGGAACAGTGTTCACCCTGTAGCACAGGGTTGATCTGGAACTCACTATATGGTCTGGGCTATCCTCAGCCTCTGAGAGCCTTCCTGCTCTAAGCTTCCTAATCTCTCAGAATCAAAGCATGAGTCACCATACCTGGATTCTTTAGAACTGCCGGATGATGCTCTAGTGGTACCTTATTTGCCATCTCTCCATTTTCATGACTACTGCCAACATTATTTCCGTGGCCATTCCAGATTCCAATGGAAGGAGGCAGATAATCTCCCAAGTTGCTCGAGCAGCACAGTGTGAAGCGTGTATTAGGACTGAGTCCCTGAGAAAAGCTGGGCGCAAAATACAAATATTTTAAATGGACTTATCTCAGAGTTGTACTGCTTTATTTCCCTGTCATTTAAAAACCCTTAATATGAATAAATTGTTTGCGTAGTGGGCTTAAGAAAACCTTAGATAAGAAATACATGGTTTGAAAGCAGTGAATAAAAACATGAATGATAGTGGACACAATGCCTAGGAGAAGGTCCGTGCTGCTGCTGCCAGGCAGACCGTATAATCGGCTGTTTTCTGTGTTTATTTCGGGATGCAGATACTGGATAAAGTGCCTGGTTGGCTGCCAGCATCTGACTTACTTGCCAAATGGAGTGTTTAGTCCTTGTTGCATATGACTTATATCACAAGTTCTTCCCATTAACAGTCTGCTGGTGATAACCTACTTGGCTTCCATGCAGTCACTTTGAAACAGCCACTTGACAACGTTTGGTTTATCACAACATTTCTTGCTGGATAAAAGGACTGAGTGGATGGTTGTGTGGGCTCTGCCTAGTAAAGAATGGGCACCCGCTCAGTGTTTGCCCAGTGAATAAACTAATCCTGGGGGGATGTTTTTCTGTTTCACTATGGCAAAAATCTATGGACCTGAGCCTTAAAAGTGTGGTTAAATGGCTAGAAACAGAGAAAAAATAGTATTTAAATAATTAGGGGTCTTGCATTTGTATGGAGAGTGTTCTGCTTATAAATAGAAAGCTACAATAAATGGACTAAGATCTCAAAGTTTTTCTTAATTCTTAGTCAAATGTAATCTCAATAATACTAATTCGATGATGCCCATATATCGGGTCTTTAAAAAAAAAAAAACAACCGAAAACAAAATGCATTCTTGAAGAGATATCTTCAAGAATCTTGGCTTTGGTTACACGGAAAATGTGTATTAACTATGTCAATCTTTATTTTTAGATTGAAAACTTGCAAGAACAACTTAGGGATAAGGACAAACAACTGACCAACCTGAAAGACAGAGTGAAGTCCCTGCAGACAGACTCCAGCAACACTGACACAGCTCTGGCCACACTGGAGGAGGCCTTGTCGGAAAAGGTGAGCTTAATGTGCACAGCAGAGGCCCTGTTGGGAAAGGTGAGCTTAATGTCCGCAGCAGGGACTCAGACGTTGGAGAAACCCCACAAGCAGGGACTCAGATGTCGGAGAAGCCGCACAAGGAGGAGTCTATCCACATATATGCAATACATACCTGACTTTCCCTGTTCCCCACTCTGCCCCTAGTTCCAGCTTGTCCTCAGGCTTCCATGTTAGCCAGGAGACTGGGCACACTTCAGGCATCTTCTTGAAACTGAAAAGCAGCATCCCCCTTGGCTGTCTGATAGAGCATCCACTAACTTTTCACTAAAGTTTGAAATGATAAAACTCTTAGCCTGCCCCATAGGCTCACCCATCCTTCCTGATAGAGCCCTTTTCTGTCCAGGACCTCTGCCTTGTGCTTGTCTCTTCCATACATCTTTGTGCTGTAACTTTGTTGGCCCTTTAGGTTTCAAATGTGTTGTGTTCTCCTCTGCCTTCATCATTTTGCATTTGCTCCTTTTTGCTCAGGGAGTGATTTTCTATGCACAGATTTAATTCTTCTGAGCCAAGAATGTGAACTTGGCAGAAAGGTTGTGTGAATTCACATCCTAGGTCCTCTACTCACTATTTGGGGTAAGGCACTTAGCTTCTGAGCTCCTCAGTCTCTTACCCTGCGAAATTGGGGTGATAAAAGTCCCCACTCAGTGGATATCAATATATTTAGAAAGAGACTGTGTTTAGAACAGTCAAAGCGATGATAGTTGTCATTATTATTTTATGAATCACTTCCAGAGAGACACTGTGTTGGTGCCCCTATTCCACAAAACCAACTCCCACAAATTCTTATTGTAAATATAACTCTCCATGTGTTTGTTTTAATGGGACTAACTGCCTTTTTATACTGGACTCTAAATGGAGACAACATACCATGTATGCTTTACTTTGCCATCTGTGGGGCTTAGCATAGCACCTTATGGGGTGTTCAGTAGGTGCTGGATATTGGTTGACTTAGGCACCCTCATGTGAATGGGTGAAGGCCCAGCTCTTACAATGTTCTCTCATTCTGATGAGGGGGAAGGAGAAAGAGAAAGGAATGAATTAGGTGGCATAGGAGGGTTTTCAGAGAGGTGTTATTTTCTGAAGATGGAAAGAAATCAGAGAGAGGTATATACTCCTGGGGTGTTACGGCTTACAGCCAGGTTTTAGGTTAGAGACAGGAAAGGTAAGTTTAAGAAAAATGTGAAGTAGGCGAGCCCACGGGTCCTTCTGTGAGACCCAGAAGTTGCAGGCAGAGGGGAGAACACTTGTAAGGAGTCTGGGAAGAAGTCGGGTAATAAGGTCTCTCAGGGCCTTATAAGAACTTGCATTCTTAACTATTTTTGGAATAGAAAGCCATTCTAAAGCTTTCATTCTGACGGACACTTAAAGGGTTCCCACGCATCAAAGAATTAATGGAAGAATGAAATCTACAAGAAAAATAGACCATTCTGAGCTCTGTTGTTAACTATGAAAATGATCTCTAGTTCCTTCCCCGTGGTTGACTTACTCCACCCATCTACTGCACAGCACTCGCAGCTATGATATCTACAGGGGAACGTCCTCATGGCACCTTTACTCTCAACTCTTCCCTGTGCCAGAGCTGGTGCCTGCAGCAGGGCAGGTGAAGTTCTTTAGCGATTGTGAGATAAAAGGAGTGGGAGATAGCTTAGTGGGTAAACTGTGTTGTTCAAGCATCAGGACCCAAGTTTGTGTCCACATAACACAGATAAAGCTGGACTCTGCAGCACATGTCTGCAACCCCTGTGCTTCTGAGGTAAAATGGGCAGCAGAGACAGAGGAATTCTCAGGTACTTACAGGTCTCAAAGAAGATGGAAGGCGAGCACTGGGACCTAAGGTTGCCGTTGCCCTTTGATATCCCTATTGTGCTGTAGAGAAGCTTCCCACCAGCACACATTGGGGTCTGGGGACCGAGGTGAGGATGGGTGAAATCCCTGCTCTCATGGGAATTCTAAAGGAGAGCTATGTGGGGGTTAGGCTTATAATGTGTCAGTATAGACTTTAGGTCCATTGTTGATATTATTTTCAAATTCAGCTTGAAATGGAGAAAATGTAAAAAGTGCTGAAATGTGAAAGTAAGGTTGTGTACACTTTTTCTTTTTTCATCTGTTGCCACTTTTAGTTATGTTGCACTTTATATAACAAGTCCACAGTGCTTCGTGGGATATAGAGTTTTCTTTGGGGAATATCATACAATAGTGATAGCATGATTATGTAAAGAATACACACTGTTGCAAGGCCTGCCAGCCAGCTACCTCTGTTCTAAGTAGGTAATCCCGACAAGTGATTTTCCCTTCAAGTCTTCTCTGTTAAATAGAAGAACTAGATAATATAGTCCATCAGTTTCCTAGGCCACTATACTCTTCGTTATGACTTGTACTGAAGAATAAGCAGGAGGCATTAGAACCATAAAAGCTGCTGACAAAATCTTGAACAGGGCCTAGTGTGCTTCACTCAACATACCCAGTCTTGTGGCAAACAATAAATCCATAGGAGGTAACGGAAAGGGCTATAATTCAAGGTTAGGTAGTCTTCAAGGTCATAGTGAAATTATGAATACATAAATTTGAGATTAATTTATAAGATTTAAAAAATTTTAAGAATCTATAACAATATTAATACACTAATATTTCAGGGAAAGATATTCTTTCAACCTGGAAAATTTGTTTCCAGAGTTCTTTGTAGTAATTTTGTTTTCTTAGAAAATGAAAATGATTCAAAGAAGATTTAAATTGTGTGTTCCTGTTGTGTATTTGGGTGATAGGTCAGCCCCTTCCTCTTGATTTCATTTTTAAAATTCATAGACAAACAGATGCCATATACATTATGTGTCATGGATTCTTGGTAGGATTTTTTTTCTGGACCCTATTTCACTTATTTGAGTTTAAAGCCAAAGAAGTTCTCAATTGTAAGACGTCCTTTTGTTAGGTTCTTCCTTTGAGGTCTAAGGGGGCATCAGAGAGAGCTGAAGCCAGTGTTGAGTGTGGCCATCTCTCTCTCACCTTCATTACTTCCCAGTCACTCCCTGAAGCCAGTCCTTTCTCCATAGTCTCACTCAGCACCAAGTCGCCCAAATGCACCTTTGAATGTCCTGGCCTCCAATTCTTGTCTCTTTCAGAAGCACTTAGGGAATTGCTCAGACCACAGATTTGTAACCCCAGGTTCATAGCATCTAAGTTGTACCTTGGATGATGACTTGAGAACTCAGAGAACTAGAAGGTCCAGGTGGGAACCAAAAATGAGTCTGATGGTGGAGTGGAATGCAGGGAGTCCGATGGTGGAGTGTAATAAAGGGAGACTGATGGTAGAGTGGAATACAGGGAGGACTACTGGTGATTGCAGAGAGCTGGAATCTCCGAGACATGCTCAAAACTTCAAGATCCGACTCTAAAATACAGATGCTGAGGTCCAATAAAATCCCAGCGTGGAGAAGCTTTGACTTCCGAGCTTGCTTACTTTAAAACTCTATTTACTACTGATTTTGGGGGTTTCCCTATGATGACACACAAACTAACTCAGAAGACTTTATTTGGAGTGAATTTTCTAAGGATTCCCCAAGTAGAATGCTAGTGTGTTTCAGAAGCACAGAAAGCTCACTGAAGAGGAGCAAGTAAAAGGGGAATAATAGGATAATTAACTACTTCTTCCCATAGGTCAGAAGCATTTAATTGTATCCAAATAGTCTTATCACCTGAGAGCTTTTAAAATTACTGTTTTCTCAGCTACTCTGCTGTGAACCCCAGAGGCCTGTAATTCTTAAGCATGTACAGAGAGTCTAGTGCATTAGGGAAACACGAACTTCCCACAGTTTCTCATTCTGTTGCTGTGGTAAAGTGCTTTGACAAAAGAAATGTAAAGGAGAAAGAAATTATGTTAGCTCACAGTTCAAGGTGCGATCCTTCATGGCGAGGAAGTCAAGGCAGGAGGAGTTAGAAGCAGCTTGTCACATTATGTTCCCAGTCAGAAGAAAAGGACACTGAATGTATGCAATTAGCTCTCTCTCTAAGGCAGGTTGTACTACAAGAGACTGGTCATAGCCACAAAAAAAAAAAAAAAAAAAAAAAAAAAAAAAAAAAAAAAAAAAAAAAAACCAAAAACCTTTTTCTAGATCAGCTAATATCACCAAGATAAAAATCTCCCAGCTGTACGCCCACAGGCTACATACTTTCAGGAATAATGGCACAGAGTAAATGTCATTCCAATTCCAAATGAAAAAAACAAGAAACAGGTATACTTAAACAAACAAAAACAGAAACGAAACAAAACCAAAATAACAACAGTGAAAACTGAAACAAAAGCAACAAGGATAAACCACTCCAAAACCCAACAGAAAAAGGACCAAACCCCACTACTCCTCTATGCCTGGCATCTGGGCACATAATGCTATTACTAGGTTCCAATAAACCTGTGTAGCCCCACCCCCTTGGCTCTGCGATCATTAGCATATGGACTATCCCTGGATAATCTCCATTCCATGCCTGTAACTCTCTCTAGAGTTGCCCATCATCTTGGCATCTCCACAATACTAGAGTTTCTACAGTATTTGGGTTTTCACCTTCAGAGCTTTATACAGTGTCCTCTCAGGGCCTCTGTACAGAGACTCTGGCCCTACAACATATTGCCTAAGTTCAGATGCTATCTATGGACCCCTGATTCTTTTTTCCTTCAAGACAATATCACATGAATGAATAGGATGGTTAGTTTAATAGCCAACTTTACATAGTCTAGAGTCACCTGAGAAGAGTCTCCTTACTAAGAGATTACCTGGATCAGGTTGGCCTGCGGGCATGTCTGTGAGGAATATTTTTCTTCTAAATTGTCTTACTTGGGGTGGACAGATCCAGCCTGAGTTTGGCAGCACCATTTCAAGGGCTGGCCTTGAACTGCATAAGAGTGAAAACAGCAAGCTGAGCAAGTAAGTGAGCATGCGCTCATTTCTCTCTGTGCTCGATTATGGATATTTCATATCTGATGTTTTTACTTTCTCAAAATAATGACTGTAAGCTTGAATGAAACAGTGATGTGCTTGCTCAGGATGGAGCCTGACCCTCTTGGAACATAGCTACATCAGTTTCTGTGACCTGACCCTGGGGAAGCACATCTCTAGGCATCTGCTTTTCAAGAACAAGAATAAACAAGTCATTTAGCAAATCTGTTTTAATTTAGACCGTCCCCTTCAAACAAGCTTGCAATCCGACAAGTCAGAACCTTTGGTGGGTAGTATCTTTCCTTCAGTGCATGCGTTCTAGTGGTATAGAATAGAACAGCATATTTATCTTTAATAATTACCCTCTCTCTTCTAATTACTATAGTTTTTACATCTTTCTGCCCATTTATTTTTGCTGATTTTCACTATGGATTTGAATAAAGGAAGTAAAATGTAGACATACTCAGCCTGAATGCACTCCTGTCTTCAAATTTCTTGTGTCAAAAAGACTACTTCATGATCGTTAAATTCAGCTTCACTCAACTTATCAGGGCAGAAAGCCATATTCATGGTCAGAATATCATACGCATGACTCCCTTCCAAGTTACTTATAGAGTCCATGTGCTCTGACACTCCATTGGCACAGCATCCATCGTACATATATCTGGTCACAAAAAATCCAACCAGAATAACCCATTAAGTTCTATTTCCAACACTCACCTGCATTTGTAACCTACAGTTCTAAATCCTTCCACATTCTAGCCACAAGATAGTTCTAGCAGCTTAAGAGTCACATAGTTAGGTTTATCATGCCGACAATCCCAGTTCTGATACCAATTTCTCTCTGAGTTTCTTTTCCTGTCACTGTGATAAAGTACTCTTATAAAATCCCCTAAGGAGAATGAATTACTTCAGTCCCTCATGGCCAGGAGGTCAAGGTAACGTAGGAACTTGAAGCATCTTATTATATTGTTCACAGTCACTAAAAGTGAGCAACAAATAAATACATGCTACTATATTTATCAGTGGAGGAGTAGTTTATCATACTGAATCATCAATAACCTTTAAATATTATAATGTTTGTTTTGCTTCTATTTCTCTGTCTCCCTCTCCCTCCCTCCCTTTCTCCCTTCCTCCCTGTATCCTCCCCAACTTCTGTCCCTCCTCCCTTCCCTCCCTCTTTCCCCTCTCCTTCCTTCTCTCTCAATGCCTAGACAGTAGTACTTGGTGCTTAAAGCAAATTGACCTACTTTCCAAGCGACTCTGACACCTTCTAAATGTTAACATAGTTCTTCATTTTATGGTCCTTGCTTTGAAGCCAAGAGGATCCCTAATTTGAGTTCTTCTGCCCACTATCATTTTAGAGTACCCTGTGGTGTGCCAGGCAGGTTGTTCTGCTCTGACTAAGACTAAGCTGGGAGGATGAAGTTAAGCCGAAACTGTGTAAAGGGTTTTGAAAGGCAGTAAGTGTGACATAATCTGACCACAGGCCTTCTGGGAGGTTTCCAGTTGGCTGACATGGTTTCATTGGAGCTTGATAAATGTCATGGCAGCATCTATGTGATTTAGGGGATGAGACAGAGAAGTCCAGGAGGTAGACAGACAATTGTTGTTCAGGCAAAGGTCAGAAGGACTGGGAGTCTGAAACTGCTAAAAGACCTTAGAGGTTTATAGTTCACTGGGCCCACTTCTTCCTTTGTAGATCACACAGGATCTAGTTAGTTAGCATTTCACCTCCAGAATAAAATAGGACCATAACTGGGATCAAGAAGAAATAAATATGCATAATTAATAGACCCATTTTCTCTGTGCCACCCACTGTCCTAATAATGTACTGTATGCAAAATACTTCAAAATTGCAAGATAACAGTAGTTATTTTTCTTCTCCTCAAATCAATTGACAGCACAGTTGCCTCGTTAGGGGATTTTAAATCACAGGCTAATATTCAAACTAGCTTCCTTCTTCATTAACACATGTGACAGCCCCTGGCATGGAATAAGTTCTCACTGCAGGAGATATCTGCATTTTGCTCAAACTAAACCCAAATTCTGTAGTGTCTAGTTGTTGTCAAGAGACTACTGGGAAAAGCAGACCACCACCACCACCACCACCACCACCACCACCA
>NW_022196915.1:14522608-14603896 GCF_008632895.1 Mastomys coucha
CCACCACCACCACCACTACCACCACCACCACCACTACCACCAGCACCAGCAGCAGCAGCAGCACCAGCAGCAGCAGCAGCAGCAGCAGCAGCAGCAGCAACAAACTGTCTCCAGACACACTGGAAAAGCCACATTTGAGACAGATCTGTCCTTGTCTCACATTCTCCTCCTTAGTTCAGTCTGCATCAACAATCATCGAGGTCACCTTGGATGAGTCCATAGCTTCTTGGCACTCTCAGAGACCTTACCTCTGCTCTGTTACCAGTCACAGTTGTGCCCTTGAACTTGTGACCATGACTGATAAGAAGACACGTGACTGCCCCTGGCACAGAGTGAGTTCTCAGTACAAGAGATGCCTGTGTTTCAATTAAACTGGACCTGAGTTGTAGAGTCCCCAGCAGATGTGAAGAGCCGCTGAAAGGAATACATCTCAAGACCCACCAAAAATAAAATGAAACAACTACCATTCTTGACAGGCTTCTCTTTGCCTCATATTCTCGTCCTTAGCTCAGTCTCAAGCCTTGGGCGGGGCAGTAGATCCAGCTCCTCACCACCCAGTAGTCCTCTTTGTAATCTGAGAAGAGTCTCCAGGAAGTCCTTGGACATCAAGTGAAGAAGCCAAAGACCAAAGGTTTGAAGACCAAAGATGTGCCCTGCTTCTTCCCGGCACTGGGCAGGGATTCCACACTGAAGAGCTTCTGACTGTCACTCCTGCCTCTAGACCTGCTGTAGGCATTGTGCAGGAACCATGAAGGAAGTACAGCTCACAGTCTGAACATCAGTGGTCCATCCTGCTGTGATTAGAGAAGGGAAACTTTGGGGACCACGATTTCTCTCTTGGCTGGTTTTATTTTTCAGTCAGCTGAAATATATTTTACCACAGGGTAAGCTTCAATAACAGTTTTTAATAATAACAATAAGGATGATAATTTAAAAACAACAATGTTATTTCTTTCCAGGAGTAGAAGTACCTCTACAAAGTGCTTCCTACAAAATGGCACAAAATTGACTTCAATACCCAGTGCCTTCATTTAAAAAAAAAAAATGGGCATGTGGGCTTGTACCTGTAATCCTAGCACTTTGGAGACAGAAATAGGAGGATCAATGTAGCTCACCTAGGAAGCAGACTAGCCAAGTCAGTGAGTTTCAGGATCAATGAGAAACCATCACAAAAAAATAAGGTAGAGAGAGATTGAAGAACATAAGAGATATCAGGATCTCTCTGCACCTGCACTAGCCTGTACATATTTCTATCCACAAACACATACACACACACACACATACACACATACACATTACACATTCACACATGCATATATACATACATAAATACATACACATATACACACATATATGCACATGTACACACATACATGCACGCGCATACATATATACATACATAAATATACATATACACACACGAAACTGTTACTCTGTGACTCTTAATTGTATTAACAAGTCAAAAGGTATTGATTGCATTTTTACAAATGCAGGTGCAAACATATACACATACGTTTCTTCATAAATACAATGTTGAGGTTTCCATGTTGGTCACCACAGAGAAATTTTTAATTGAATTGTCCCTGATTTTCTTTTGCAAAGGGCTTAGGGATACACACTGATGAGTTACCAACCTTTGTGTTCTTTCTGCCTTGCAGGAGAGAATAATAGAGCGCTTGAAAGAGCAGAGGGAGAGAGATGATCGGGAACGACTAGAAGAGATAGAATCCTTTCGAAAGGAGAACAAAGACCTCAAGGAGAAGGTCAATGCTTTACAGGCTGAGCTGACAGAGAAAGAGGTGAGTCTGGAAAAACAAACATGTCATACCGCAGTCCTTAAAACCCTGTTTTTGTTGACATTTATTTCCCTGATGGTCTTAGGGAACACATACTTTAGTGTTAAGACTTGGGGAGCAAGGCTGCCTGAATGAATTCCAAGGAAAACAGTTCCAGCATCTCCCTTCATCACTGATACCTTTGGGCATCGTTACCATTCAGCTGACTGCAATGTGGTCCCTAGAAACTTTTCTTTCTTAAGTTTTACCTTACTAACTACATTCGTATGGCTTAGAGAATTTTTTAGGTCCTATTATCTTTTGCTTGAACATCAGTTAACGTAACACCAACAGCAATAATAACTCCACTTTACTTACTAGTGCTTTGAGCCGTATTCCGTGTTTACTGACAATTCTCAAATGGATGACTCATATTGCCCAGGTAAAAAACACATGACATTGCACACAACATTCTAGCCTTTTTTTATTTTACAGTAAATTATTTAAAGCCATCCCACCATTTCACACTATAGCAAAGATGAATACATAGTATAAGTGTCCCCTGTGTTTTTACAGTAAGACAGTATATTTTAAGGAACTCTGCTTGGGAGTTCTGGAGCAGTTGTTTGGGGCTGCAGTCTCCATGTTCCAGAGGATGCATGTCAAGCATGTCAGTATTCGTGAGTATACTTTGGTGGAGATACGGGTGAAGCAGCTGTCTTCCTTATTTTACCTAGGATCATTATTTTCAGCTGTCCCTTTCACAGTGACTTCTGTCTCCCAGAAATGTCCAGCCTCTGTGGATGGCTCAAGCTTCTTTGTCATGCTCGATCTTTCTAAGCCATGGCTACTACTCTCAGCTCTCCATGGTGACCCATTCTTTGTATGTTGGTAACTCTACACAGATTACTACACTTTTTTCTAAATAGGGACTTGTAGCTTTGATACAAGAGGAGTTCTGAGGGATCCAGAGGACAGTTTCTTATCCCTAAAATTGATGCTGACTAGATTTTTAGAGAGGAGCTCATTTCTTGGTCATGGTGATAAGGAATGTAATTTTTCTTTTCAACACATTTTGCACTGCAAAATGTGACCAGAGGGATCTGGCATTTGCTGGCTACAGAAGCATACTAACTTTACCCTCATTGATAAGATTCTTTACTATTTGGATTTGGAAGTGTCATTTGAGGGATTGCACCTTAAACCTCACTCCTAGTTAAAAAGAAAAAAGACCCCGGTAAGGTGGCAAAGCAGAAGCTTCAGACAGAGACAGTTCCGTAAGCAATGCTAGCCTCAAGTGAGCATCACATGGGCAGCTCTGGAAATATTGCTAGGACCAGTCAAATTCACTTGGCATTGACATTTGGGATTCAAACAGAGAAACAGACTCAGATTAATAAATTTAACTAAATTAAGGGACTCCCTAAAGGGACATGGTTTATACTCTAAGGGAGGTTGGACAAGCCCAGCAGCTGCAATGGGAATACCAGGAAGGACAGATAGAAAACTCAGGCTGCTGCTATAATCCACAGGGGAAAGGATGAGTTTTGCTCCTAAAGCCTTTTTCCCCCCCCCAAAGGGTAGGACCAGGCTCACCCAGAGGACAGAGGATAATCTTAAAACTTAAAATCAACTAATTATAGATGTTAGTCATGTCTGAAAAATCTCATCACAACACCTAGATTAATAACTAGGAGCTACAGAGTAACCAAGATAAAGCTGGCCATCACAGCTGGCAATTCACTATTTAAAAAAAGAACAGCATAGAACTGCAGTTCTTAGGGAACTTGGGTTTTCGCTTGGGTGATACAATGCCTTCAGTGTGACAAATGGCTGTATTAGAAGGTCCTTCACAGCTCCTCCCCCAAGCCCTGTAGAAGTGAAAGTAGAGTTGTAGACTTTAGTTTGAGACTTGGACCTGCCTTTAATGGCTAGGTGACCTTGGACAAGACAAACAGTGAATATGAACTTCAGCTTGCTGTCTTGAAAAAATGATTCACATGTATAGAAGCTTTCTGCTGGGCAATGATGGCCTCCGTCATTAAGGCCATCCAGTGCTCAGGGAATGGATTCTTAGCCATTTCATATTGGGTGATGAACATTGCCCTAATAGATTGTGAAAACTGTGTTCAGAGATACGTCTTCAAGTATTTATTTCTTTGGATTTTAAAATTCAAGCTATCTAGGGAAGCTTAGAATTCTGGACATGGTTGATAACTCAGCAATATAGGCGGCCCCGTATCTGAGGGGGAGATTAATCATATTTATTGAATCTGGACTACTAAGGTTTAGAACTTTATCTTTGATTTAGTAAGAGATATTTGAAAAATTTAATCATTGTGTTTCTGTTAAAAGAAAGGGGATTTGGTAGAGTTTAATAGGCTGTTTCCTTTATATTTGATTTATCCTTGGAAAGAAGTGCCAGAGTCAGCAGTGTGCTTCTGACCTGGCTCAGAGTCTGCACAGTTACAATAAATACAAGTGGAGAGCTTAGGTGTCTGTTTGGAGAGGTGATACTGAAAGGTCACTCAGGACGTTTATCGTTAGCATGGCTTTAAGATGTGAGAACTGCATGTACCAACTGCTCCATTTAGTCCCATTTGATTCTACTGCAGTGAGATCCCGCTCTGTTCTGCCAGCCAGCCAATGTTAGTTTCCAGGTTAGAGCCCATTATTCCTCCCTTAGTAAGATATACCAGTTCTGCTTCATGCATACTTGGTTGTATTGTATAGAATCCGTGGATGTATGCTGATGACCTTGCCGGGAGAAATCATGATGTTTTTGCTTACTAGCATTCTTCTTCTTTCAGTCTAGTTTAATCGACCTCAAAGAACATGCATCTTCGTTAGCTTCCGCAGGACTGAAGAGGGACTCCAAACTGAAGTCTCTAGAAATAGCCATTGAACAAAAGAAGGAGGAGTGTAACAAACTGGAGGCCCAGTTAAAAAAGGTAAGTAAACTCTAAGAGGAAATGTGCTGAGCTTAGAATGAATTTATAACACGGTGAAAGAACCAGCATTTTTTTCTTTTTTTCAAAATAAACAAACTCCATATCATTTACTGTCTGCTAATAAAAGGATTTTAGTTAAACACTCAAGTTGATTTCTGAGGAGTCTGCATCAAGTCTTTCTCTGTATATCTGAAAAAAAATCTGAAGTTTCCTGTCGAAAGAAAACTTGAAAACGGTAAAGTAGTAGCAGAACTGAAAAGAATAACAACTAGCCACTATTCTCTGGGAAAAATCTAAACTGAAAAGGGTGAATGAGAATGTTTCCAACAGAGAAGAGAATCCAGAGGTCTCCTTATACAATTTTTTGCAACTATCAGAAGTAGGTCAATTTTTGTAATACAACTTGGCAAAAATGTTCCTGGTGACACTTGGTTTCTAGATGTTTACTGAAGTAGCCATGTCTCTAGTGGCTTCTATAGAATGATTTCTAGTGACTTAATAATGGTCTACTGTCTGAAGAAGCTCGTTACAGTCAGATGTCTTTGGAAAAGAAAGTAGGCTCTTTGCGTGTGGCCTTAGCTGTTCTCACCAACCTGCACACTGTTGTAGAGTGCATCCCGAGTCATGCCTTGTCCCTTCACCTCTTTCTCTACGTTGTTTGGTTTGTCTGCACTCATTGTTCATATAAAACTCATAATGCTATTAATTTAAGTCTTTTGTTCCTCTTGACAACGTATAAACTTAATCAGAAGAGATAAGAATCTTAGCACTCAAATAAAGCATACAACAAGATTAGACTGTGACCCAAAGCACACTAGGATGAGGATTTATCAACCATAGTTATGAAAGTGGATAGCACGCATGGCCAAAGATATGAGCAGTACATACATCTATACAAGAATTATTCTGAATGTTTAACATTTAAATATTCTATTTTCTATGAACTTATGCAATACACATTGAAATGTAACTGTTTCACCACATAGGGATTTTAGGAAAACACTGTGAGATATTTTACATTAAGAAAGTCTACTCACTAAAACTCAGAAGGAATGGCTGTGAAGGTGGCTTCTGGGTAAAATACTTAGCTCCTATCCTCAGGAGACCTATGGAAAGAAATCTCAGGCAGTATGGCATATTCCTGTAATGCTATTCCTGGGAAGTAGAGATGAGTAAATCACTGGATTTCTCAGTTTACTTAATTGGTGAGCTCCAGGATAATAAAGAGACAGTATGTCAAAGTATAAGAACATAAGGTAGAGAAGCAACCAAAGAATACACTTGCATGTTTACCTCTGGCTGCTTCATGTCTGTACAGGGGCTCACATAGTCATGCACACAGGCGTATACCATACACACACACACACACACACATACACACACACACACACACACACACACACACACACACACACAGAGGAACATGGGAAAATAAAGTGAACTGTGCCTAGTAAATCTCTTTTAGCAACCTGGCAAGAAAATTTGAAAAAAAAAGTTTAGTTTCAGGGTTGTCCCAACATCTCCCTTACTTTAAGTAATACTATTTAGTGAGGCAGAAATATGGAGTAGTAAGTAAAAGAGTTTAAATTGCCCATTAGAGGCTATTTAGATGGAGATTGAGTTGGCCATTTTAGCATTCGGGACATGAAATATTTTCTTAGCATTTACATTGTGCTCTATAATATACTACTAGCCTTTACTTAATATAATAGCTTAGTGATAGTGAAACATGATCAAATGTAACACTATAGCAAACGGAAATGGCCTTTGCATGATCTTATCTCACTTGTAGTAGGGGTAGGAGAACCTCAAACATATCTACGCCTGAAAAACACCCTCCACGTCATGGAGATCAAAGCTCTACATGTAGGCTTTCTACATAAATGCGGCAAACATAAGCCCCTTGTCAGTATAACTCAGTGTTGGCCTTTGAAACCCCCTAGTGACAAATGGAAGAGGTTCACAAGTGGACGCTCTAGTCTCCATGTTTATGGTTCACTTGGTTTATTGAATCCACATCCTTGGTTCAGGCTAGGCTGCGTCAGTCCCGCTTGGTTTGCTCGCTTGCAGCATGCCTTTTCCTACGCTCCTAGTCAGCATCATTTAGTCCTACAGCATTTTAGCATGGTACTTAGTGGCATTTTAGTATTCTACAATGTCACCAGATAGTTGCTTTGCTGTGAGGGAATTATTTAATTCATGAAAAGGTAACTAATTCCTAAGTATTTACACAGTCTTTACTTATGCCTTCTCCTAAGCACATAGTGCAGTGAGCCTAAAAAGGTAATGATAATTTAGATAATTTTATGCCTAGCTTGCAGATGCTGTGTTGTTACATCTGGCTCTCTAGTATTGACTGAATTTAGGTATGAAAGAGTTGTTTTTTTTTTTTTCCAGTAGTCTCTAATTTCTGCTCTACTTCCATTAAAACCTTAACTTAGAAAGAAATGAGACCTTCACTGGATATTTCAAAGCACAAGGCAACAGCCTATGAGTGTACATTTAAACACACCATGGAGAAAACAAATAGGCAACACTGAAAGCTTAGATGGGTACCTTTGCCTCCCTTAAATGGAATGAGCTGTGATGTGTGAATAAAATAGACGTACTAGATAAAAGCTGAAAATATAATCATTTCATATAGTAAATACCCTATGAGTTTTCCCAGTGGTATCTTACTCAAGATTTGTGATGGTCTAGGTAGTTTTTTTCCCCCTCTGAAATCCACATGAGAGTATAAATTAATAGCATTTAGTTGACCAGACTTTGTGTGCCAGTGACAATGGAGATTTTAACTTGCTATCCTATTAACAATGCCTGACTAAAGTAAGCTAAATTTTCTTTTTTACACAAAGACTTGTGCAGAAGTTTGGATACGTAGCCATTTTAAATACCTTTTGGTATAGGCTTATAAAATCTTCAAATATTTTGTGATAAAAATGCACAGAAAAGGGACTCTGTGTATTCTATCCTAAACTCTTAGAAATGGCTGTAAAATATTCATGTGTGAGGAAACTCTGCTGATTTTAGTGAGGTAATTAAGCAATCCTAACCAGGTAAGGCATAACTGCTAACTGTAAGTGTGTGTAATACTTGTCTACTCACTAATGTGAGTGATCCGGGGATTGAAGAGGTCTGCTTGTTGCTGTGTGGGCCACACCATCTGCTGAATGATATGTAAAGGCCCAAGCTGTAAAGGTTCATGGACTTGTATCTTTAGGAAATAGCTGAGAAGCCACAGAGTCCAAAGAGCCATGACTTCTCCTCCTCTTAGCTTTCCAGTCGATAGCATGCTTTAGGAGATTTTTAAAAAGCATGTTTAAAAATCATTATTTGCTACACTCCAGTTGAAGAAACAGATGTCCTATCTCAGCCTAATGCCAAATAATAATTACTGCAGTATTTTATGTACCATACCTTAAACTTGAGCCTCAAATGAATGTGTCAACAGTTAATAAATATAACTTGGGAACATTATTTACAAGTAACGTTTAACACATATAACTGTGTACAAAAATGACAGGCACCCATTATAGGTACTAAAGCACTTAGAACATAACAGGACACCTTTGGAAATTCCTTTTTCTAGATTGACACAGTGGAACCTGCTAACAGACCACACTGTGCTCCTTTAGTCCTTGTGCAGACATGTAAATCCCATGTGAATCAGCATGGCATTGCCCTGCTGACTGACTCTTCATGTTTCCTAGCCTGCTGCTTCCTGGTATCATTGAAGTTAGACACCAAGTAGAACATTTAGTCTTATGTTACTACCTAAGAAGAGCTATAAATTCAATGATAAGATTTAATTAATCTTTTATTATTTCCAACTTTGAAGTTCAGGTAATAAATTGTGGGCTTGGCCAAAAGTCCTTCTCCTGATTCATTGCTGGAGGCCAGCACTTCATGTATCATCAAAAGTGGACAGTTTTCTTTATGTCATGGGCTATTTAACTTGAGAAAGGCAAAGTAACACAAACCTTAAATTTCTTATTCCAGATATTCTTTTTTAGGAGCCAAAGTCAACATTTGTGTTTCCCCTGAGCCTTTCACTTTCCCTGTGGAATGTTTAAAAACTGAAATTTCTTCTTCTTCTTCTCCTTTCTTTTTTATTTTTTACTTTGGAAGAGCAGCTCGTCTGTGCGAATGCACTGGATTTGCTGAGCTAATGCTGTTTTTCTGCATCTTTCCCTCTTTCCCTGTCTGTGCGGCAATGCCTCCCCACCTTTGCAATGTAGCAAGCTGAGCAGTTGTTCAATCAGATGTACAATCCAGTAAGTCATTTCTGAAAGTTCCCGCTGTAACATATCAAAGCATGAGGATCCCCTGAGCCCATGTTGCAGTGTGCCACACTGGGGACGTTTCCAAAATGCCAGTCTCTTCCCATGTCCACTCTGTCAAAAGGAATGATCTGTACAAAGCCAATGCCGTTTCTTTCAAAATTCAATAATTGAGAGGCCAAAGAAATATGACCAGCTCTGACATTACCTTTGTCCCAGTGTCAACTCTCAGGCTAAAAACAAAACAAAACAGAACAAAACAAAGCCATGCAGCCTGAAGATCTAGGCTTGCGGTATTGCTGGTGAGATCCTTCAATGTCACAGCGATGGCATTTGTAGAACAGCCAGCAGCTCATGCATGTATGAACTCCATGTTAAGCTGGGCTTCGCTTTAATATCTGAGCTGTGCTCTTGGAGACTGATACACACCTAACCACAATGTAGGGTTTGTAAAAGTTCAAAATATCTCACAGGCCAGAGGGCAGATCACAACATAGTCTATGGACAACAGAACATAGCAATTCTGACTTTAGTTTAATGAAGTCTGAAAAGCAGGTAACTAGTTCAAAAATGAATAAAATAGCTTAGATGTCCCCACGCGCTCTTTATCCTAATGATGTGTGCATTCCTTTTAAATACTTTTTGTTTGTTTAGTTTTTAAAAAAAAAAAAAAGAAATATTTTTGTTTTGTCAACAGACTGGCTTACTGGGAGGTATAGTAAGTGAAGGTGGTTAGAATGTGTCACTGGTCAACGGTAATGTATCGTGTTCTCTAATTGTCTTCTAGTTATAAGAACACATCACAGAAAAAAAAAAAAAGAAATGCATAGAGGAAGCAATTCAGTCAACACAGTGATACGTCTTAAGTCAACCTCCACCTGTGTACAGGCGGGTGTGGGAGATGCTTGATGTACTTAATGGATTCTGTCTGTACCCTTCATTTTATCCCACAAATACATTTACAAACATAACCCCTAATGCTTTGCTGGAGTGTCTGTCCTCCACATGATCTTAGCAGAGTACCAAAACCAAAACCAAACAACCAAACACACAAACTGCTCAAGTTTTCTTTCCCCTAACAATCGGAATGAAAGTAGTAATAGACAGGCTCAAGACAGTGGAGATGTTAGGAAAGACAAATAACAATAATAATAGTGATAAATAATAATTAGCAATAATAATAATGAATCAGAATAATTTGAAGCTTGAAAAACCACCCTGATTATTTTTTTAAAAAATAGGTTTTTTTTTTTTTTTTTTTTTTTGGTGAATGTTTCTAGAACAAGATTGCATAACATTTTTTTTCATAGTTACAAATTAGGGACAGGAAGAGAATCTAAATCTGTAGTGCTTTGTGCATATGAAACATGGAGGGGTGGCTGTGTTCTATGGCTGCAGAGAATCCTCAGGATGGTGGGTAGGTGAAGTCTACCAGCCCTTCTCAGAATAGATCCGGTCAAAGAAATGGCTTAGCGACATGGTATTTTCTACTTTCCCTTTCTCTTCCACACAGGGCCTGGCCTCAGCACGTCAAAAGCAGTCTTTTCAGTGACTAATTCAAGGTCTTAGGCTGACATTCTTCCCCCATGTTAATTAAGCTAACCAAATGGTTTGGCATCCTGGGAATATTGCCAGCTCTCCTTGTTTAAACTCCCGTCTGCAGATATTTTCAGGATCCAGGTTTTTTTTTTTTGGGGGGGGGGGTGTTCTGATAGGGATGCAATTTGATGGGTTTTCTACCCTTAAAAGTCTTTAAAATGACCATGTTTCTCTTAGTTATAAAAGTAATATATGGCCATGGTTCTGAGAAAAGTAAAGGAGGGTATAGCAGAGAGAAGAACAAGAGGCCAGCTTACCTCAGATGTAGCCAAGAGGAGTGTGCATGGCTCCAGCTGCTCCATCAGGCACCCTTAAGTATAAAGTGCTACTCTTCTTTCTCTCCTTTCTTTCCTCTGTTTCCCTGTCTGTCCATCTATCCTCCCTCTCTTCTTCCCTCTCTTCCTTCTTCCCTCCCTCCCTCTCTTTCCTTCTCCCTCTCTCCCTCCCTTCCTCCCTCCCTCTCTTCCTTCCTTCTTTCCTTCCTTTTTCTTTACTTCTTTTCTTACATACTTCTCTATTTTTCACCAAGTTGTACCAAAAAGTTTGTTAGATTTTTATATTTTTGATTTTTTTGGAATAAAACATTTAGATTTCATTCCTCATGTAATTATTTTCTCATGTAACTCTTAACTGATATGCCATCTAATCTGTTTATTACAGATTTTGGTCACATGTACCCGTTTTTGTCTGTGTTACAAGCTTAGCTGTGACAACCCCCCAGTCACGCAGTCTTCTGTCTTCTCCTTTCCTCCCCCACCTCCATCTCCACCCTTCTCCACCTTCCTTTCTCCCCACCTTTTTCCTTCTTCATAGAATGACTTTCTGGACCAGCAATCCTGGTTTTTAAGATTATCTCAATAGTTCTTACAACGTTGTATCTCAGAGAACTTTAACCAAGAGCTTTCTGCCAGCACTGATTAAAAGTGACCATTTTAACCACACCCTGGCCTACACTGAGAACTGTCATTTTATATAACTTTGAAAAATCCTTAGGTCATCTGACTTTTTCTCTTTAATTACTAATGAGTTTTAGATTTAAAAATATATGTAAGCTCTTGTCTTTCATTTACTAGTTTGCTCATTGAGTTTCTTCTGTTCTATAAACATCTTTTTCTCATATTGTGGCAGTTTTATTTAATTTTTAATACAGAGAATTCTTTGAGGATTTTGATCAGTGAGATTTCTTTGTTTCTTTTATTTGGAATTTTCTTATTTCCTCTATTCTTTGAAGTCATTCTCTGATTTTGCTCACATGTATTAAAGTTTTGGATGCCATTTTTTTATATTAATACAACTCTTATCTGTATTTTGATTAACATTGGGAGGTCTAGTATATATATTTGCAAATTATCAGTTAATTTTCATTGTTTGTCAGATGTTCCCTGACCTTGATGTCACAGTTTTGAGTATTGTGCTCTCATAGAAAGAAGGTTCTCAGTTCCTGGTGTGACTCTTGCTGTCAGGTCAGAATCTTAGCTCTGTGACTTTGTGATGTTTAAATATCTAGTGGGGCACATTCTAGCTGGATTCCCTCTGCTTTTGTTTCTATCTTGTTTGGGAGTTCTTAGCTTTTCATTATTTAACCTTTCAGGTGAATTTAGGAGTCACTTTTGTCGACATGACCAGCTCTGTGATTAAAAATCACAGTTCCTGGTGATCTAATTTGAGTTCTATGTTCATTCTATATGATAATTTTAAGAGTCATTGATACATTTTTTAATATCATTTCTTACCATCTATAAACACGTTCCAACCTTTGTAAAGTTTTTTTTTTTCTACAGTGAAGTTTTGACATTTTTCTATTATAGGGCTTGGGTATTTATTTTGTGGGTATCTACTTTTAAAGTTATTGTGAAGTATATGTATACATAATTTTTAAATGGTTACAGTGACAGATACATTTCTCCTTTTATTTTCATTTTTAATAATTTATTTATTTTAATTACATGTGCATTAGTATTTCTGCCTGCATATATGTCTATGTGAGGGTGTCAGATCCCCTGGAACTAGAGTTGCAGACATTTGTAAGCTGCTGTGTGGGTGCTGAGAATTGAACTCGGGTCCTCTTGAAGAGTGGTTAGTGCTCTTAACCACTGAGCCATCTCTCTAACCCCCACCTGTTATTTTCTAACCAGTTATTGGTACCCAGGAAGTTTTTGCTCTTATGTGTTTATTTTGAATATGGCCACCTTCATGTTTCTGGTGAATTTACTATAGTTGTTTTTGAATGCATGAGAGCATTTTCCTGTCAGTATAATGCCCATGTGTCTACACTCAGAGTAAATAAGGATCAGGCTTTGGCATCTTCCTGCAAATACATTCTGGAGTACAAATAAAGCATTTACTTTAGATTCTTTTGCTGTAGATACTCCCTCCAGTCTGCTAAATAACGTACTGATGTCATTTCATAGGAACTTAAAATTTTGCCTTTGAATCTTAATTATTTCTCCTAACAATAACTTATCTTCACTTAACTACCAGCCTCCAATGCTGGAGGAGTTTTGTGTTGTCATGGTAAATATATGTAGATCAACATGCACTGAGTCTGTTTTTTTTTCCCTTAGTTTTTAGTTCTAGACAAATAATACCATTTATCATTGCTTTCAAATGCTGTCTTGGTTATAGCCCTAGTACGCTTAGAGATGGTGTCCAGAAGTCTTTCCTATATTTTAAAAGAATATTTTGCTTTTCAGATACATTAATTGAGTGCTTTGTAAAATACCCCATTGCTAGTAAGGGTGCATTTGAAACCCCTCTGATGTGCTTCTGTGAGTGGCTCCTGGCCAGTCACTATCTATTTAAAATCCTGGCTCTTGTAAACATACTTTGTGCAGGATTTGCATTTAATTTAAGGGTTTTCAAAACAAAAAACAAAACAAACAAACAAACATAAAATCTCAGGCATTTTTCTATTCTACACAGAGGAAAAAAACCCATCTTCTTAGTGTTCAGGGAGACTTCCCTGTTTAATGTGTCATTTCAGGACTATGCATTCCTAGGGACATAATGTGCTGATTATAAATGCCTTCATGACTGTTGTTTAGTCTTAGAAATTTTCTTTTTTAGAAAAGTCTATTTCTGAAAACTATTTGATTCATTCTTAAACCAGGATCCTGTTGCAAAAGGTAAAATTCTATATACTTAGCACATTTTAAATCTCTTCAAATAAAAATGTAATTATTAAGATAATTCCCCTAAAATTTCTGAAAATTACCAACATTGAGAACTAAAGATATTATGTAGACAAAAAATTACAACTATTTATAACTTCTTAAAATCTACTTCAGGAGATACAGATGGTACATGCAAACACATACATGTATACAAACACGTATCTAACAATTGATATAGGCATTCAATGTCAAAAGAACTCAAGTAATATACTACAGGACATAATAATGTACAGTTACATGTTTTATTTCGGAATGTCTAAATAATATCTCTAGTTATCAATGTTGCTAATTTTCAGAAATTCCAGGGGAATTATATTAATAACTACATTTTTATATGAAGGATTTTAAAATGTGTTAAATAGATAGATTTTTATTTTGAGAATTTGTTTATATTAATGTTTATGTGTATCATATTTGTTTTATCTATGAAAATAAATTTTTGGCAGGTTTAAAATTATGAATGTTCTGAATTTAGTTAGTTTGAATTTTAAAAAGTATAATTTCTTTTAAAATGATGAAACAAAGATTCCAAGATATATCATTACATTCAAAATATATTACATAGGGCCAATTATTATATCTGGTATTTACTCATTTTTAGTTGAAAGAAAATTTAAGTTTTATAATATGTTGTAGTTCTAGAATTATAGTCAAAAATTTAATGAGTCTATTTTGTTCATAACTTAGAATTATGTCAATGTCTAAAATAGTTTACACCCTATCCTGTTATTAAGATATGAAAGGAATGTCGAAACACTGTCTATGGATGCCAGATAGCAAAGTACTGTAACTGAGAGCCATATTTTGTCAGTGCATAAGTTTAGCAGATTACTGCTGAAGTCTAGAGGCAGCACGGATGAAACATCAACAGCTTCATGACCTATCAGTTGGCTTGTACTTTAGGTTACAACTAATCATTTGTTTTGGGGGAAATAATTTTTTATTAAAAAATTGTTAGGACCCATTTCAAAGGGACTGTTATATAGTAAGTAAATGTCCCCTGCCTTGTGTCACAACAGAATTCTGGACTGAAGTCAGTGCTTTCTTTCTTAGACCTCTGGAACTATAGACCAATACCTCAGTGAGAATGATCAATGTTCAACCTTTATAAGTCTAAGTACAAGTAAGCTTGAGATAGGTGATTGCAATACTTGTTAGTTCCCAATGTTGGGGCTAACCACTCTTTCCTTGGTTAACATATATCCAGTATCTGAAGTCCTGCTTTGCTCCTGGTGCAGTTCTATTAACTTCATTGGGATAACTGCTAAGTATCATAATGTACTGCCCATCCCCAGGTGTGACCAGATTCCCCTTGCTCTTCATCCAGGCCTTCCAAGTTAATTCACATCAAAATGCTGAGTCTGGACCACATCAACGAGGTGCCCAGCTTTGTTTTTTATTAACATGTACAGGGGAATTTCTGTATATTTAGAAATATGAGAGACATAGTCTTAGAGATCCCCAAACTTACAGATCCTACATGTAAGACTGACATTACTGATGTTCTTTACTGATTTTCTACTTTTCTACAGTGCATTTGTGAGTAGCTCCAAGAATTTCAAGAAATATTTTGAGACAGAACTTGATACTCAGACTTTCCTTTAGTGACCTAAGAGTTTAATATCTATGTTAACAAAAGAATAAATATTTAGTATCTGAAGGAACGTTATTGTCCATATTCATGATGAATAAATTCTGAAAAAAAAATTACCAGTTTGAAAAAAAAAGTACCAGTTTGTACTTTCAAGAATTAGGTTCCTGAAAAATTAAAGTAGAAACAAAGTTGATATCCTTTAGAAGAAGGGGGTGGGAGGGTCTAGTTCTCAGTTAGACAAGTTTTTGTTGAACCATCAGGTCCTTAAGAGAAAATAATTACTGCTCATTTTCACTTAAATCTTGAATACAGAAGAATGACGCCACAGTAGGAGTATGTTAAAGTAGTGATATATTGAAACATGAGTCCTTTTATGTTTTGCCTGCACTGTCTGGGATATGTTAGGCTGCATTTTTTACCTGCTTAGATCCAGGTCAGAGGCTGCTAGTGTAGATGAAGCAACTTCTGTCATAATTTGAACAGCAACAATCTGCCCATCTCCCCAGTTTTAGAGGTGCTTCCTGCCTTAGAACTTTGATGGAAACATTGGATCTATAAACGTAGTTTCCTCCTATGGCTATGGGTCTCAATAGAGCACACTGATTCTCTACTGACTAAAATGGTCCTTGGAACAGTTGCAATTCATGTTGAGTCAAGCTACTTAATTCTAATAACTCCTAGGCAATTTATGCAGACTTTTAAATTTGTATTTAGAATGGACAGGGGACTCATAGATATTTCCAGCCATGAGGTCCTGTCAGGGTCATTACATGAACCTTAAGAAATGATCCAAGAGTTTCCTCATGTCCTTATAAGAGTCTTTCTTAAAGATTTCTATTGATATGAGCATTTAATAGTGCCAGCTATTTTCATGTCTATCAAAAAACCCCTCTAAGAATTCTTCTTCAGGATTGGAAATAGTCTGGCATAAATGATTTTTTCCTGAAATCAGTAGGTCCTATGTTGAAGAGAGAGACGGAGAGAGACAGAGAGAGACAGAGAGAGAGAGACAGAGACAGACAAAGACAGAGACAGACAGAGACAGAGAGACAGAGACAAACAGAGACAGACAGAGACAGAGGAGACAGAGAGAGACAGAGACAGAGAGACCAAATGAGAGAGCGAGTGAGCGAGCGAGAGATTTTAATCACTTAAAGAGAGATTTTAATCATTTTCGTGAAGATGTGTGGTCATTTAAAAAGAAAGGATTATTAGCATGTTCAGGGTTTATCTAACAGACGTAGGTCAGCCATGAACTTGCCAGTGGGCTTTAATAGCATGACCTACCTTTAGCATTACAAGAAGACATCAGTGGTACCTTCAAGATTCAGACGTTTTCCCTCTTAGATTTCTGTTTCTCTATACATTCCATGAATTCTTTATCCATACTCACTTATTGGTCTAAAAAGAGTATAGCCTTATCTAATTTGCCCTCTGTTCAAGACTGGCCTTGGATTATCATCATCAGGATTACACATGCATACCTGCCAGGAACAGCCAGTCCTTTCTTCTTAAACCTCTTCGAGAGTCTTCTCTAAAGAGTGTGTTGATGAAAACTAAACAAACCTATTAAACTAGCTGTACACAAGTCTCATGTCTGGGATTCTTATAAAATGGTAGTCATAATAGATCATAAACATTATCTTCCAGATGTTTGTCATTTTGTATGTTTTCACTGTCTAGAAATTCTTTTGATTTGCCTCTTGACATGGGACATAGAGCAAATTTAGATTTAAAACTAATGTCTCATGCTTATTAGTCATTTATTTGCTCATTAAATAATAATCCAAAGAATTTAAAATAAAACAAGATAGACTATTATGTTTAACTCCTAACCTTTCGGTAACAAACATATGAGATGGGGAGGGAATTTTAACTCTAAAATATGTTTATTTGTTTCGATGGGTTTTGATTGTTTTTAATTACTCATTGCTTAGTCCATTGTTTTTTAAGATATTAATGGCATTTATTGGAGAGTTTGAGAATGATCCAAAAATTTATTTTTAAGTTGTCATAGAATAATGGTCAGTTTAACAATGTAAAGAAAGAAATAAAATATATTTTAACTATTCAAAAATATGGTTTTTTTCACAAAAGTATTGAATTTACTTTTATCCCAGATAGAAGTATATAGTTAGTTCATTTTAAAATGAAACTATCTGCTTTAAATTATCAAAGTAGAAGCTTAGCTATTTAAATATTGATCACCTTGTATAAAATATGACTAATGCAGGAACAAACTCCTAAAAGCATAATAATTACTTTCATTTTTATAAATACTGAAAACATGCACTAGTCTGTTACAGAGAGGCCCAGAGTGCACACTAAATAAAAATAAAATGCTTTTAAGATTTGTTGGTAAAAGAGAGTAACCAGTTTTTAATAGTATGTTGGATCAATGGATTTTTCCAAGTTCTTTTTCATAGTTGTATTTATTTCTTAAGAAAAATTTAAAGAATGTGAAAAATTATGTCCCCTTTATCCTCATGCTTAAATAATATGTTACATGCAAAAATATTATTTAAAAATGATTTTGTCATGAGTAAGAAATTTATTTTATTTATACTAATTTTTGAATTTTTTTTTACTAAATCATTGCAAAGACTGTCAACCTTCTAACAGTAGTATTAGTATTAATTTCTCTAATCATGCATGATCCATTTAACTCCACAGTAGCTAGAGCTTGCTTGCCTTGTTTTTTCCCTTAAATTAAAGAAAAAAGATGTATAAAAGTACAGTGGACATGTGCTCCACAAAGCGGGAAAGCAGAAAAACTCAAGTCTAATGGATTGTTGATGTTTTATTACTTCACACACGGATTTTTTGGAGAACCATACATGTATGACTTCTCTGAACTTTCTATGTTAAATGTGCACCATCATTAAACCACGTGCTTTCTTCCTGCCTGCTCTTTGAAGAAGCCAATTAGGAATGAAGGGAAGCAAGGGGTAGGCAAAACATTGCAGTGCGGTGTTCCTGCATCTATCTGGGAATATTTCAGCCAAAAGTTTATTTGGGGAAAAAATAAACTCTAATGCCACCACACACAAACTTATCCATGCACACAAAACCACAAATACTTTGGCTGTAAATTATTCTACAGTGATGTTGCTTGTTGTTGACCATGTCTGTTCTGGTGTATACAGCTGCTATCCACCCATGCATGTGTTTGCAGATTCTTGTCTGTGTGCTTATTCATGACCTAGCTCATCTCCTCATTGTTTAGGTTAAACCTATTCGAGTAAATAAGAATTTATGGGTATGACTGTTAGTTAGAAAGCCCTTTCTAAATTCAAGAGGTCTTCATTCCAAAACACTTCGGTTGCATTTCTCAATAGGATGATGCACTTGGTCAACCAGTGCATCTTCTAAAGGCTTCCTGGCCCTACATACACCCTTTCCAGGCCTTGGAAAACAATTTACTCCTGTCCCATTCATTCTCTGAGTCAGAAATGGAAGTATTTGATGGAAATTGCCTTGTGGGGAATTGAACAGTCTCTATCCTTCTTACTGAATGAACAAGAACTAAGACACTGGTCCTTCTTTCATCTATCCCCTACATTTTGGTGGAAAGAAAAAGTCAAAAGTAGCAAAACTTAGCATAAAAGAATATCAGTAGCAGAAGAACCCCCCCCATGGGACACTAGCATGTACTTTAAAGTCACATTATTTAAGGTACCTGGAATATATGATTTTCACCCCAGTTTGCCTTCTTGCTGACAGAATACCCATAACTCTTGTTGGTTATTCTCTCTCCAAAGTTTCGTTCTGGGTCATTGGTGACTACACTGTCTCTTGTTCTGAACCATTGTCTTAACTAAGTTCTTTAAAAATGTAATGTTGAAGGCACATAATATTGAAGATGACTCCAGGATGAACCCCGAGTTTGCAGACCGACTGAAACAGCTCGACAAGGAAGCGTCTTATTACCGCGACGAGTGTGGCAAGGCTCAAGCAGAAGTGGACAGGTTGCTGGAGATCCTCAAGGAGGTGGAGAACGAGAAAAATGACAAAGACAAGAAGATCGCAGAACTGGAGAGGTGAGTTCGCACCCTAAGAGTTGTCCAAGGTGAGCAAATGCTGATGGCTTGGTGTGCAATGACTTAGGGCACGTTTGAAATACCCACCAACACACACTCCTTTAACAAATTAGAAGAAAGTTAATATGCGAGAATTGTAGCCTTCCAGGCAAGGGATGATGGTATCTTTCTGTGGAATACTACAGAGGCATGGTTTACCTTCTGCAGAACTAAGAGCTGTTTCAGTGCCTAGGAAAACAGAGCCTGATTTCCTTGAGGGGTGTCTCAGATGCAATACTTATACCAGCAAAGTATGCAAAAATTTGGGCTTTGACTATCTGAAACCTCAGTTCCTTCCCTTTAAAGATAAACATTTGTGGTTTTGGTGTGTCACAAGCAACCGAGAATATGGAGAAATATAGTTGGAATTTCTTCATTCAGATAAGAGAAAGGGAGGCTCATGTCTTTTTGGATGTCTTTTGGCACACTGTAACAAATTCTTCCTTAAAAAATTATCTTGTAAGAGGATCTTAGACTACTTGGAAAATAAATGTAGTTAAATATGTTGGGTAGGGTCTACATGATCACAAATTCAGTCTAAGAGAATGAGTCTAAAATAGATTTCTAGTATCTTTACATTTTAAAATAAACTATACCTGTATCATATTAACGTGTGGCATGGCCAGGATAAAGATGTTAGTTACTAATGCTTTTTCCTACCCTTCTGTAAGGAAAGGACTCTCTGAACACTCTTACATAGCTTTATAGAACCTCTGAGTATTTCTCATTGGTTCTGCAATAAGGTGGAATTTGTTTTTCTAGATTCAATCCATATGGAAGAGATCAACCAATTTTGAATAAATCAGTGAATGCTTGCCAGCTTGGATGGAGACCCTTGTGAGGTTCTGAAGGACTTGAAGACATGTGCAGAGCAGTGCTCTGTGGCCTTAAAAGAATGATAATGGGCTTTTGCTAAAGAAAGACTTGGGTTCCAATTTTGCATCAGCTATGTGCCAGCACTGTGGCCATGAATCTTGTTAAAGCTGAATCTCTAACAACCTATTAAAATGTATTCTGTTTTGTATCTACCCAGTTTTCATATAAGGTAGGACACTAACCTCCTTATGAAGAATGGAATGCCAAAACAAACCAGTCCTCAGTATTAACTGCCTGCATTGGATGGGTAGATTATTCACAGTGAAATTTCAGTGATGTTTTCAATATTGTATTTAATCATCTGAACACCAAATTTATGAATAGTTATTTTAATAACTGTAGCCTTTTTTGTTGACACTGTGATTAAGTTTGATTCAATGTAACTATTTTTAGCACATAGGCAGTTTCCTTTTTATTGAGGTAACTATGAAAATTCAAATCTTAAAGGGCAGGCTGGCAAGATGGCTCAACAGGTAAAGGTGCCTGCCACTAAGCCTGAGTTGAATTTCTAGGACCCACATAGTGAAAACAGAGAGCCTTGCCCTCTGACCTTCAGACACATGCTGTGGCACATGAATCCCTCTTCCTATATACATACAAATACATATATGCAAAAGAAAAATGTAAGGCATAATAAAACTTAAAAAAACAATCTTCAAGAGCTTTTAATTTTAAATTGTGGGAAAGGTCTACCAGTGTGCTGGTTCTTAAAATTCCAGGGCCATGGTCAAGTTTAGATATAGCAGTCTATATGGCCTTTTTGGAGTTTCATTTCAGGACCAATTTTTCTGAGGAAGAAGATGATGATGATGAAGAAGAAGAAGAAGAAGAAGAAGAAGAAGAAGAAGAAGAAGAAGAAGAAGAAGAAGAAGAAGAGGACGAGGAGGAGAAGGAGGAAAGGAGGAGGAGGAGGAGGAAGAGGAGGAGGAGGAGGAGGAAGAGGAAGGGGAGGAGGAGGAAGAGAAAGGGGAGGAGGAGGAAGAGGAGGAGGAGGAGAAGGAGGAGGAGGAGGAGGAGGAGGAGGAGGAGGAAGAAAATGCTAGTGTAGGATCACAAAGAACTTATGAATCTGTTTTATTGTTTCAAAACTAGACATTGGAAAGTTGCATGACCTTCCATGGTCATTTGCTCATTCATTCACTCATTCCCAATGACTATCCTGTGGTCAGAAATGAGCAGCTGCACTGCAGGTCTGTAAACTTCTAGTCTACCTCTTTGAGAAGCAGTTATTTCAGTGGATGATGTCATAGACAGCAACACCATCATTATTAGTAATAGCAATTATAATCATAAGAATAAAGTCTGTGTATTTTATCATCACTGTGTGCCAGATACTACATTGAGCACTTGACCTGGAGACTTGCATTGGACTTAATCTTACCCACAGAAACTAGCAAGCCCCCGACCTCTTTTTTTTTTTTTTTTAATATGTGAGGAAGCATGAGTTATACACATTTAGTGACTTCCTAAAGATTATAGAGCTCAGAAGAATCAAAACTAGAATTCAAACCTAGGAGTTGCTGAGAACAATATTTTCCACCAAGGGGCCATGTAGACAAACTCATCTCGAAGCACTGAAGTCATACAGGGAGACCGGGGGTCTTCTCTTAGCAGGCCCTGAAGCCACCAGAGCCCTGCCTCTTCCTTATTAGTTTCTGTGAGGGAAAGTGATTCTCTGAATGTTTAGAAGGCATTTTTTCTGTACTAAAGCAGTTCCTGAGAACTGTAATTGAAAATCAGGATTGGCTACTATAAACATTTACATATAAATGGCTTAATTATCTAGTTGGAAAAACAGGTCTTAGCTGGGCTGTGTAGCCATTAAATCATCAAGAATATTCACAGTTTTATTTCTTCAATATGGAAAGCATTAAAGCAGCAGTGATTTTACAGGCATTTATCTTTATGTACTTTCTGCACATTTTCTTTATCTCTGCATTTGCCTCTCCTTAAAGCTGATGCCTCCCAGGCACTGTAATTCATAAAACATGTGCTAGAGCCTGACTCTGTCCCAGGTCTCTGCCTGCCTGCATCTTGGGTCCAGCAGCAGAACACAGTCTGGGAAATGTCTGAGTCCCAGCCCAGCCCAGGCCCCTAAGGAGGTGGGGGCGGAGCTCCAGAGGAGAACTCTCCTGGGAAAGAGGGCACAGCCTTGGCCTCCCTTTCTGAAGCATTATCTGCTGGGTTGCATGTGTACTCATTCCCACCAAAGGGTCTTCTTCAACTTTTCAGGCAGCCTTCTTTGCATGGGATAGTATCTCTGTTGGCTGAAACTACAAAATTCATACCTCATAATGTTGAGAACTGAAGATTTCTTAGCACTATGACATGTATCTCCATTTCGGAGTCATAGAGAGTACTTGCAATTAAGTTTGTGATTTTGAAAACCAAAATATTGAACTTGAAATAAATTTGTGGTCTCTGGCGTGTAACGTGACCTACCAGAGCGAAAGCCTTCCTTTTGAAGCAGCTTATGTTCTAAAATGTTCCAGAACTTCTGTCACATGCAACAAAATGTCTGAGGTTAGAACTGACTCTGATACCCTGGCAGGGGCCAGCTTCTCTCCGAGAGGCTAGTTTGTCTTCTTATTCTGTTCATCTTCTCATTTAAAGGAGTTTCTCCACCATTAGTATATTCTGCATAGCATACAACTGCCATTTCCAGTGAAGTTGTTCCTTCAGTGTCACAAGAATGCTGTTTCTCGCCAGCCATTAGAGACTCAGCTTTTTAAGATATATGGTATATGCTTCACTTGATGGGCACCTCACATGAGGTACTCTTGTCCTGGATGCTGATGTTCTAGCTGGAAGCTCTTGCCTCAACCGTAGGCTGCCCTGGAGGGGCTGGTCACAGGGACAGTGGCCTAAAGCAAACCTGAGAATGAGTCTGAAGTAGGCTGCCTCCTTTGCTCTGTTGTGATGTCAACTGTCATGTAGGCTACACAACTCAGCAGCTGACTGAACCTTGGAGGCAACAAAGCACAAAGCTCTACTGTGTGGGCGCTCATCATAGTTTCCAGGGTTTATTTAAGTTCCAAAAGAATCTGTGGTGCGTAGAGAAGGAAAGAGAATAGCAGGCCTCTCAAGCAAGGCCTCCTGCTACTTACTGGCTTTCTTGTGTCTCACCTAAGGGAAGGAGTCAATTGGGTGACCATTAGCACAATTATCTTAAATCTGTAAGGGCTTTTCCTGATGTTTATCCAGAGATCAAATTGAGTCCTCAGCCATATCCATCCCTCTAGACAGTGGAGGAGAAGAGGGGACCCTGGAGACACCCCCAATAAGACATAACATCAGAGCAGAAGACAAGGAACTGCCTAATTATCTGGACTGAGGGTTAATGCCATCAGACATTTATTTGGACATTGAAAAATGATTTTGGTGCCCAAGAGAACCTTATCTAATGTCGAGAAAGAAACTTTTATTTCCTTCTCTGATTTTCTCAATAACATGCTGACATAATTTCCTTGATGCCCTTCAGGCTCTTTTTTGAAATGCAAACTTAAACTTTCTTATTATTTCTAGAGTGTGATAATATATTCTAAAAGTCTCACAGTACAAGGGAGAGATCTGGTATGAGTTCTACTTATTTTGATATATATTCCTTTCCTCTGAGTAATTTTGTCTACTACTACACTTGAAGAAATGTTTTAAAAATTACTTGGAGAATTTATTTATTCTTATTTTATGTGTATGGGTGTTTTGCCTGCTTGTATGTATATGTACCACATGTGCACCTGGTATCTGAAGAAACCAGAAGAGGGTGTCAGAGACCCTGGAATTAGAGTACTGATGGTTTTGAACTGTCAGGTAGGTACTAGGAAGTGAACTCATGTCCTCTGGAAGAGCAGCCAGTGCTTTAAACCAGAGCCATCTCTCCAGCCCAAGAAATTTCTTTAAAATAAAGTCATAAGGGACTAAAACACCATAGTGACACCATGGAAAGACAGCAGAGCCAGGGCCCATTGGGGAAGGCAGTTACATCTGAAGTACATATTAGCTGTTCTAGCTCAGCATTTTCTATCAAGGGCCAAGTTCCTCAGCTTAATTCAGTGTGAACCAGAAGGATTAGAAAGAGCTGCCAAGCTGTGTTGCCACAGTCACCATGATGGCCATGATCTGACTTGGATCAGTGGTATGTTTATGATAGAGAGACACCCGACCTAGACTACGAAGTGCACCATGTGAGCACTTTAAAAATTTCTCTTTGATTTTTATCATTGTCGTCAGTATCATTTCCATTTGAACTGTTCTAGGTTAGACTTTATCGTAAGGATTTGTTTGTCCATTTATGCAACACTCTTAAAACTACATTACAACATGAAATGAGCAGATGGTTAGACAGATGTTTTGTGTATCAACTTCACCTTTGGGAAGGGTATTTTACAGGTTAACAAAAATGAGCATCTACTCCATGTTCTCTTCATAGTTTAGAACATAATCAGAACTCCCCCCCCCCCCCCCCCCCCGCTGAGCTTACCTTCCTATTACAGACTACTGTTTTGCCTGGTTGGAAGTTCTTATGCAAATAAGTTTACAAACACATGGGTATTCTCAGTGGCAAAGGTCAGAACCTTGTTTTTCTCAGTGGAAAGGAACTGCTGTCTGCGTCAGAAGTTGCCCTTGTAGAGAGGCTAACGGGCAAGCAGTACCTCACCATCAGCCTTCCTCAAAGGGCATTTGCTCGATGCTATGTGCAGTGCCCTATAAGCATTAACTGTGAATCTTTGAGCCAGAATCCAAATTGCTAAGTTCCTCTGTTTTTAAGAATGAAGGAAAAACATCTCTTAGGATGTAACCACCCAACCCACTTATTCAAATAAAAGATTCAAAGACATCATATTGCTTGGCCTTAGTGATTTCCGTTTTGTTTTATCAAATGATAAGAACAAAATACTGTGCACACAAGTAGGTAGGAACTTCCTCTGTCAATGTTCCTTTAAAAAATTCAAATGTGGTCACTGTACTGAGGCAGAAACAGTTCTCTGGTTCCCACCAGGGCCTGTGCAGTTATGTGTCTGCGAGCAGATACGGGTTTCTTGCGCATGATCTTTAACGGAACAGCTTAAGATGTGTGCCCAGGGTTTCAGGGTGTTTATCAGATAAAAGTTGCTTTCTTATCCTTCATTTGGCTAATGTACCACCTATTGGCTGGATGTTTAAAACTAATGGCTCTCCCTCCTTTTGTTCTCTTCTGCTACCCCTTCCTTTCTGCTTGTCTCCAAACCGCTGCTCTCACCCTTGCTCCAATCAGCTTGACTCTCAGGTCAGTACTCTCCGTTTTCCTCTCCCTGTCTCCCTCCTGAGCTCACCTTACTGCTTGCATTTGTTTAGTAAGAGAATTCACTGTGTTACTTCCCCAAAAGAGACTGTATGATGACACTGTGTGGAGCAGAGGAAAAACACAATGCAGGATGCTAAGTGCAGCTTAAGGGGCAAGAGCTCCTCCCTGAGACAGGTGACCTCACAAATCAAAGCATTTGGTCTTTTTGTTTAAGTAATAAGTCAATTGTGTTTTGAACTTCAAATTCAAATTCAAAATGTGCTTTGAAAGACTTATAAGGCTTCCTTAAAGTCACTTTTGAAAATGATTGGTATGTTAGTACACACACAGACACACAGTGCATATACACACACAGTGCACACACACATATACAGTGCACATACATATAGTGCATATGCACATACAGTGCACATGAACATATAGTGCACCACATGCACATACAATGCACATGAACATATAATGCACATGCACATATAGCACATACACATACAGTGCATACACAAATACAGTGTATACATGCATACAATGCACATACACATAAAATGTACACACACATACAGTGCATACAACATATAGTGCACACACATACAGTGCATACACACATACACGTAACTTTCTGTCATTGTTTCAGTTTTGAGTTGTTAGTTTCCTTTTTACTAGCTGGACATTATACGTTAATCAACCAGAGCGAAGGATGTAGAAACATGGATTCATGATTGACTATGCACGATAGATTAATAAGAAAAGTGAACATTTTGTTTGAAATTTTTATTCTAGCTTTAAATTCTATGGTTGGAGGTCCAAGTCAATAATTTTTTCCTTTTTTAAGTTAAGGAATCTTTTTTCTTTTACTAATATATGGTAATTTAACATAATGAAATATTTAATCTAACAGTAATTTCTTTGTCATTCAAATATTTTAATAAAGGATACTCATTGTGTGTTTCGGTGCTATATAGACTTCAAAATATAAAAAAAGGATAAGAAGGCCAGCCTTCAGTTTGAAGTCTGTATAGTTCTTTTGAGAGACAAGCTTTATTGAATTTTCTTCTTCCTGGAGGCTCTCCACTCTCTATTCTGTTCTGTCCCCTAAGCCACCAGGGCAGTGCCTTTACACCAACAGCAAATAATTTCATACTGAAGCCTCCTCCTTACATACCAGCTTTGTCTCACCACCAGCTCCTAGCTCTGTGTCTCCATGACTCCCAGGACCTGAGTAGTCTCAGTGGTTCAAAGGTATCAAACAATGAATGCCTCAGAAACTTCTTGAACATCATGTGACTGCAGGAAAATCTACTCTTAAAAGCTTCACTTCAGAGGTCTCATCAGTGTTCATAGCACAGACTACAACAGTACACTCAACAAAGATCTAATGCAGTGGGCCAGGCCACTATACCTATTTGCAGAACTACAAATTTCACAATGGGATGTGGGCAGAAGGCTTAGCCACTTGGCATCCAAACCCATATTCCAGAGTTTGGATTCACTCATTCAATGAAGCTTTCAGCTTTTTGCCCTGCCTTTCCCCGACCCCCCTGCCATTGGCTACCCTTGACCTGCACTTTTAGATGTTAAAACCTTTGTGACAAGGGCTCCCTTTGCTCTTATGCCTCAGACCCCTTGCCTGGGCCTTCAGTTTTTCCCTCTTCTGTAACAGTAACTATGATGGAATGTACTTAGTTTTCCTCTTATTCATAGTGTATGAACATGGATTATTATTTCCATTATTGTACAAGGCCAAGATTGACAGTAACTTGGAGTCACTAGCAAGTCTCTGGATAAAGGCTGGTGTGTGCTGATCTCTTTGATAAAAGTTAGCCGCCAAGTCTAGTAGATAAACTGTACAATCTAAATCAAGGTTCAGATTATTCCAATATCATTCAACAGATCACTTCAAATGAGCCTGAAGGAGAAAATGGGCCATCATTGGGGAAAACCTCTGATTGTCTTTAGTAGAGCAAGATTTGGACAGTCTTGAGCTTACGGAAAGGAAAAAGTCTGTAGAGTCTTGGAAATCTTTCTTAAGCTCTGGCAACCTCTTGGAATTAACCTACAACTACTTCCAGGTTTACCAGTCAGAATAAAATAGAATATAACAATAGAATTGATTACAGGATTTTGGCCCATATACTGTCTTTTTATGGCTTACTCCAAAGAGAGAGAGAGAGAGAGAGAGAGAGAGAGAGAGAGAGAGAGAGAGAGAGAATGAATGAATGTGTGTGCACACATATACGTGGATGTTTATGTACGCCATGGATTTTAGAACTATCAAGTCTGATCCCTCTGAGGTTACAAGTCTGTGGTCTGCCATGCAGGTTTCCTCCTCTCGATCTGAGGTTTGAGATGCTAATAACACTGGGCCTTTCCTACGTGCCCTGAACTCCATGAGAAAGTCTCCTCTGCAAAAGTTTTTGCAGATTACCTCATTTCCTTTCTAAACACTGATGCCTAACCCCGGGTGGACAGGTATTAGATTTGGGTTCAGTGTAGTGCACATGTCCTGTTCCAAACCTGCTTGGGCCTCCACTGCAGTAAATGCATCTTCTGTGAAGATTCCCTTTGCACACAAAGCAGTAGGAGCAGTGGAGATTTAGTAGGATCCTTGTATTGTACTCAGGGGCGGGTTTATGTAAGATTTGTTCATTTCTAACATGTGACTTATGACCGATGAGGTTATTGTGATAAATGCATGCAGGAATTGACTAAAAAGGAAAAAAAAATCCTTTGGGATGCAGTTCAAACTCCTGTCAAAGTATCAACCAAATAAAACCAGAAGGTTCTCCCAGCCTCTAGCTTCCTTTGGATCCTTTCTTAGATGTTTCTATGTTTTGGCCTTAGTGCTCCCTCACAGGGCGTAAGGAGTTGCTTTTGGAGCAAATCTTACTGCACATTGTGTGTTCTGTGGAGGTGCCATGGGTGATGGACCGCATGAATCTCTCCGTGAATGGGTATGAGCTGATGGCGTGCACTTTGTGACAGGCGAAAGTCATTGTTACAGGATTACTTCAACATCTCTATGAGAATAAATCATTTGTGATGTTTCTCCCAATCCCCCGCTCTTCTATCAAATGATAAAGTTAAACCTCCTCCACCTCAGTGGCCCATTGCTCAAGACGTGTAACGCAAACCACCTAGCCCTTTCTTTTACTATCCTATAATTTGCTGAGGTGGATTCTTTGTTCCATTGCCTCCTTATATGCACAGTGAGTACCTACTATGTGCTGGACTGGGTTGTATGTGCTGGCATTTTAGAGAATGGTGATTAAAGTGACCTGAAGTTGAAGAATGGTATTCTTTTGAATGCTCATGATGTAGGTTGATAATTACAATAGGAACAACAACAACAACAACAACAACAACAACAACAATAATAATAATAATAATAATAATAACAGAAATAGGAAAAATAGGATTGGTAGCTACAGAGACACAGGTAACACCACAGGCTGTGCTGAAATGCTCACATTTAATGTAGTAGCCTCTTGTTATTACCACTTTTAAGGTTAGGAAAGTAGTTTCTTCCACATTAGAAAGAAACAAACCTGAAGTTCATAAAAGTTGAGTATTTGCCTCTGTTAACATAGCCAGTGAGGGAAGGTATCGATTTTCTTCCCCGGGATCTGTCTTTTCTGACTTACAAATGGGATCTTTCACTCTCCAGTCAGGGTTATCTTTGTAACAGTTCCAAGAAATCCTGCAGTTAGGAAATCTGGGCAGCTCTCTTCCACGTGCTGGTTTCTGAACATGGTGTTTAGAGAGTATATCCCAGGAGGGGCTTTGGGGAAGCTTCTGCCTTTGTGTGGAGCTCAGGAGGGCTATCTTGGTCCTCCCATCCCTGGAGCTCAGGAGGGCTATCTTGCTCCTCCCATCGCTGGTCCAGTATGGATGCTGCCCTTCCAGTGCCTACCCTGGTGTTACTTCTTCCTGTGGTCCTCATCTGAGCCTGATGGTGTTTTCTCCAGGGCTACAGTGTGATGTCCCACACCAGAGGTGTTATGCCCAACACCAGAGATGTTCCTGAAAGGATGCTCCTGAGGAGAAAAGGACTCCTGGTGGTTTTCCCCCCTATCTTGATCCCTGCCTTCATCCCCAAGAGTTCTCTGTTGCCTGCCCTAGAAGTGTGTGCAGCACTAGACTGAAGGAAAGAAGAACTGACTTCCCATCAAGCCAGATATTTAAAAATTCAAGAAAAACAAAAACACAGACAAAGTGGTGACAGGGGAATCTTCATGCGAGTCACTTATTTGCTCCCCTCACTTCTTCTGTTTCCTATTTCCCCCCTTCCTCCCTCCCTCTACCATTCCTTCTGCCCTTCCCTTTCTTACTTCTTCCTAGACTATTCATGCCAGTCCTTTTTCATGGGAATATAGCAACAAAACTGACTTAACCCCTTAGCTCACTGATTCAAAGAGCAGTACTTCCTATAAGGAAGGATTTGGTCCCTAAGAAAAACAATGTACTCTAATGCTAATAACTGGAAAAACAGGGCTTTGGGTCTCTATTCCCGCTCCTTCCCATTGAGGCTAGAGGGGTTATCCACAGGTCAGAAAATCATTTCCCTCTTTAAAGCCACCTTATACAGATGCTGACGTCTCTGGTGAAGTGTCAGAAAATTTTATGCCCGAGCAAAGCTGGTAGAAAGCCAGAAATCCTCGGAGTTTTCCTTGGGTGCAAATATTTTATTGGGGATGGAAGAAAGTTGTTTTCCCTGATTTACAGCCTCTGCAGACATAAAATAGGATCTATATTTAGAAATGATTTTGAACCTTTGAGGTGTAGCCAGGGGTGGGTGCTTGTACCTTCCCAGCCTGGCCGCAGTGGGACTTGCCACGGTGAATGTTCACTGAGCCAGCTCTGATTTATGGAACCAGGGCTTTGGCTCTATAGCATTTTCGTGTTTTAGCTTTTGCCAGAGCTGCTATCCTGGCATTCTTCCTATACTATTGAACACACTGAGAATGGCAGGAACATAACTGACATTGTAGTTGAGATGCTCTGCTGTTTCTTTTGTTTCTGGGAGTGAGTAAAGGCATTCTCAAGGCACAGATCTTCTGGGACTGCAGCAATGGTAGCAGGTAGTTCTGGGATTCCCTCTCCAGGCCCCGCCCACAATAAGAGATACCAAAGGAACAGAGTTCTTCATTATGTCCCATTCCAAAACCTCCTCCCCAGCCTTCCTTCCCCTCTCAGCATTTGGTTGGTGACACCATGTGGATAAATATCAGCAAATAGTAAATCTCTCAAGATACATTAGCCTTTCCTATAAATGTTGAGATGGGGAAGGAATTTTAAAAATTGGTTTCTTGGTATTATTATAAATCACTTTCTAGTAAAAATAATATCATATTTCCTTTATACAGCCTCCCTTATGAAATGTGAATTCTATCACTTCATTACCCACAGTGCTGGCTCAAGTTGTAGGGAAACCTGAAGACCTAGTAACTGGACAGTTCTTCCGAGTTCACCGAAAGGCTTAGAATTCCCATCCTGGGTCCTCTCAGAGCCTCTGTGAAGCCACTGGTATTGGGAACCAGTTTAGAAGTGAGAGGATGTTGTGCATCTGCGTCTGGAGATGGTACCTTGTCATTTTTACATCTGACAAAGGTTTTGGAAGTGCTCCTTGGGGGGAGACTGTGATGGTTTTACTATTTTCTACTATTCCATAGATGAGATGGACTATAATTTAAACTAAGTAAGCCGGATAGGGAAGGTAGGGAGCCAGGGGGCCTTGCATTGGGGGCAACCATTTTACTGGAGGTAGAAAACATTGTGTTTTCTATTTTTCCCAGCCCCTGGACATGCAGTACATCCTGGAGAATTGTTTTCTTAATAAAACTTGAATTTTAGAAACTATAGAGGAGGCTTGGAAATGAAAGTGAGTTTCCCTTGAATAGTCGGTGGTTGCTTTTTTTTTTTTTTTTAATTTTTCTTTTCAGCACAAGAATGGTGTGGTCTTGTGCTTTAATGTTACTTTCCTGGGATTTTTTGAGCTAGCAACCTGGTTAGCAGAAGCATTGCTCCTTTTAGTGAATAAAGAGCTGTTATGCAGTTTTTAAGACGGTTCTTTTCAAGGCAAGGGGAAAGAGCTATTGCCACAGTGCTTTGGAGCAATGCCCTAGTCTGTAACTGTGAAGGCACAGTGGTGGATAGTTCGATGTGGGGAGAGATGGAATTTCAGAGAGAAATGCTTTGCAAATCTGCATTTCACGTCTTGGGAAGACCCTGTTAAAAGTCATTGACAACGCAAGTACCATCTTATTCAGATGGGAACACTCCTCCTGGGATATGGCCTCCTGGCCTTTGACGTTGGTCAACAGGGAGAGTCTCTTGGCTGAACTAAGATGAGTGAGCTAAAGTGTAAGAGAGTGGTTTTAAATTTAACTTCAGAGCCCTCTGCTATTTAACCATTGGTCAGTTTGATGGTTCCAAGGACAGCATGCTGTGTTGCTCACAGATAATTGCTGTGGAGAGAATGAGCGGGCTATTGTAATTGCCAGCTGGAGAATCTCCTGATAACCTGCACTGAATGGGCCTTGGTGAGAAACACTCACTGGGTAATTGGCAGATAGGTGCCCTATCACTCTGCTAAGTGTTGGTACTCCTGCGTCATCTAAGCATGCTAAGTAGGGACTCTTTAGGGATTCCTGACCAGATAAAGAATCATGGCACTTGGGTTTCATGGGTGCCTGTCCTAGAACAGATTTTATTATATTAACATTTCACCCCTAGTTGTTTTTTCAAGTTATTATCTATTGTTAGAACTGTAAATGTAGGAACATAGACTATTAACCAAAAGTTAGTGTCATCATTGATGCAGTTAGTACATGTGACAAGGTATATCATGTCTAAGTCTCTTGTGTGTAAAATGGAGCCAAATGTGTTACTGCTTATCACTCAGAGGCTTGGGGCTATGATTCTCACAGAACATGGAGCATATTCCAGGCTCAGACAGACATTTGTAGATGGCAGTGGTTTTAATTGTTAAGGTTTGGCTATGATAAAGGATTTTATGCCAAGAGGAACAGGTGAGCGCATTGTATTTACTAGAGAAGTCTGTCCAGATGGCTGCCATTGTTCCCCTTGTCAGAAAGCTGAGTGTCTACAATAAAGTCTTCAAACTCCTCACTAGGCCACCCAGAGTTCAATGTTTTAGCAGAAATGTTGAAAGCATTATCTGGCAAATGCCAGTGCAGATAGGAAGTTCATCTTCTGCTTAGAGAAGGCAATCTTATATGAGTGCATGAAAGAATTCATCCAGTATCTGTTTGTCTTATACAAGGACACATTTTAGACATTTCCAGAACTCCTTAGAACTCCTTAGATGGGCTTTAGCTACTGCCTTTCTGCATTTATGAAGAAAAAGATTTGATTTATTTTTAAAGGGGTGGTCCCAGATCCAGGGTATTCCTTCACCTGTGTTTCCTATAATTATACAATAAACATTTATCAGATAGCAATTGAATATCAGCTTTGAGGTAGGGACTGTGATGTGATCAAGTCTGCCCATAGAAATAGCATCCTAAGGCATAGAAGTAGAGTGATATGATTTTATATAATAGATAGTTATAATAAATATATATGACAGATAACCATTATATATAATTCTTATGAAAATGATATAATATTCACTGATACAAACCTTACCATTTTTCTCTTTGTAAATACCTTTGAGATCTTCCCCATTTGAACACAAAATATTTTTTCCTTTTTCCTTTTGCATACTATCATATTGTACCAGTTGTCTCTTAAAAGCCTTTCAGGCATGCCAGCTCCTTTCTTTTCCTGCCATAGTTATAACTGAGAACTATGAAAAGGTGCGATTTGATATGTCTAGGAATGGATGGATCTGTAGGTTAAGTTCTTGAGTGTGAAGTTGCTGAGACGATACACTTGTAATTATCCTGGACTTTGCCAGTGCCCTCTACAGGGACTAAATCCTTGAAACCCCATTGGCATTTGTCTGTCATGTGTCTGGAAGTGTATGTTTCTAACTCTCCTGTGTCTGTCACCAGGGCAAGTGACAGTGGCATTTAAGTTTAATGATAACTTCTTTTAGTCTAAGTACAAGAGCAAATGGACTTACTTAAGTATGTTTGTGCTTGTCTCCACAGTATTCTCTTGATTCTTTTCATACAGATTTGTAGAAGCTCTTTACATGTTGGAGAAATTCATCCTTGGTCTAAGTTTTATATCTTCCTTCCTGCCTTTTCACTTGTGTAATTATTGTTGGCTACATTTATGCAGAAAACAATTAAAACTGTTCTCAATTTGTCATCTTAAGTCTCTCTAATGTTCTCAAAATCTTGTATTATTAGAATTCTATGTTATACTATAAGACCATAAAGACAATTGTCCTGTGGTCTATTTCAATGTATTAATATCTTTCTCAGTCTGTTCCAATTCCTATAACAAAATACCATCAGCAGATTAGCTTATAAATAAAGTTATTGGTTGGCATTTCCAGAAAGTGGCAAATCCAAGGTCAAGGGGCCATAGATGATTCCCCCGTGCTGGCAGCCTGCTTTAACTCATATACAGAACCTCCTTACTACGCCTTCACAATGAAGAAGGGGCAAACAAGTTTCCTTAGGCCTCCTTTATAAGAGTATTAATCCCATCCATCACTTCCAAGGCCCCACCTCATAATAATATCACCTTGTGGGTTTGGATTTCAACATATGCATTTTTGAGAGGATACGAACATTCCTTTAGTATTTTTATGGTTTGACTTTCTGAATTTAAGTCTTTGAACCATCTGGAATTTATCTTAGTGTAAGGCTTGAAGTATGAATATAACTTCATTTTTTTCCTAGGTCAAGTGAAGTTTAAATGTCACTTCCTCCATTGGCTGTTCGCTGGAGCTCAGCCAGCCCAGTTTAGGGCTGTACAATACATTCTCAGAGCTTCCCACTGGAACACAGAACATGCGTTGAGCTGCTTGGTCAATGTCTGTTCACTCTGTCTGGAAAGGCCTTATCTTCTCCAAGCAGTGCCTGCAAACAGTGGATGTTCCATGAAAACTATAGAATGGACAGTATGTGAAGTGTGAAGAACTTAAGATATAGAGAGGCAGAAAGCCTGTTAATAGAAGCCTTGGGAAAGGCACACAGTGCAGTGTGATGTTCCAGCAGCAATACATGGGATGGTGTGGAGGAGTCTACAGTTTTTCCTCCATGGAGCTGCTCCTTGTCCACAGGAAGCTTGGATGCTGACTTCTCCATCCTCTTCTCTGAGATCCAGCCCAATTTCATGGTCCTTTTTCCCTTGAGAATCCTAGTTTCCCAGCTTCCTCTGACTTCAATAAGACCCACCTGCAGACAGTTCCTGCCTGCATGTGTCAAGGATAGAAAGCATGGCAGAAAGCAGATCAGAACAGTGAGGTTTGAGCCCGTCTGTTTTCTAGTGTGTTGGGGAAGCAGCCTCACCTAGTAGGCAGGCTGTAAAGGCAGACTGAAGCTAGGCCTTATATGTGGCAAAAGGTAGCAATATCTATGAGAGTTTGAGCATTCGGGGGGGGGCACTCGCTCAGCAAAGTTTCAAAGAATGTGATGGTGTTTACTCTGGACTAGAAATAGGTGAGTGATTTTACCAGATGGGGTAAGGAACCTGAGCGAAAACAAGGAAGTGAGAATATTCAAGGCATGCACAGAAAGAAAGGCCACTGGTACCCTATAGGAGGCAGAAAAAAATGGACAAGAAGGATCAGCCAAGACAGTGGATACCTTGCATACTCAGTGGAGATATTATGAGCATTCTGAGTATAGGAAGCAACAGGAGTCTACTGAAGGCTGTAAGATGTATCTTCCCCAAGTTGGAAGAGGAAACTAAAGATGGAAGTATGAGGGGAGGAGAAACTGGGTGTGCACGGGAGAGAATGACAGCACAGGAGCCATAGTAATGAGGACATACTTTTGAAGAAAGGATTTATGTATTTTTTCTTTCATGCATGTCTGTGTACCATGTGTGTGCCACTTGTTCATGAAAGCCAGGAGAAGGTATCAGATCCTATGCAACAGTTGCCATGTTGACACTGGGAATTGAACCCTGGGACCTCTGGAAGAGCAGCCAGAGCTCTTGATTGCTGAACCACATCTCCAGCTCTGAAATATTTACTCCTTTTTAAAAGACAAAAACAAAACAAAACAAAAATAAACACCAAATATCAAAACCAACCAACCAACCAAACAAACAAAACCAGCAAAAATCTGCAGATTTTTGTTTTCTACTTTCTGTGTTTCTGGAAGAACAAGTTATATCTCAAGAACTGTGATCTGGGAGGCAGTAACCAGCTGTAGCACTCCTGTATGCTGATAAAGGGGAGCTGACACACTCAGCTCTTCAACAGCCTATAGTTGTTAGCTACCGAAATTAGGGAGGACTTTACTGAGTACTTAGTTTATGCCAGGCACAGTCATCTGCATTCTACAAGACATACTGTTAGCATTCTGCATAAACTCCACCACCACAGATACCTGACAGTAGCCAGGTAACCGTGGGGAGGAGCATACCTGGCTGCTGCCAGTTATCTGTGGGGGTGGAGTTTATACAGAATGCTAACACATACTTCATACTTCCCTCATAGAGACAACAAGGTGAGCGATGACATTATTTGTCTTGTTTTTGCAAGGAGGAAACCAAGGCTCAGGATTAGAAATACTGGTCTCACTCTTCCACAGCTACCAAGTGAGGAGCAGCGTTCGCACACAGCTGTTTTGATCCCTGAGCCTGCACCTAACCGCTATATCCTACTCCACAGCAAGACTTTTTGTGTTTATATGAATTGGTTTGGCCCGAGCACCCTGGGAACCGTAGGGACCACTCTAATGTGCTTCTTTTGGGGTGGAAAACTGTTTCTGTAACACAAAGGATGCTAAGCATTGATGAAAGCGTCTTGTAATGGGAGCCTAGAAGCTGTTTGTGTTGGCAGGTCCAGCAGCCTTCTTCAGGTCTGCGGGTCTGATCCTCACCCTCTCTGGAGCAGGAATGTGAAATTCCTCTCTCTGAAGTGAGTGTGAATGGGCCTGGCTAGTGGCCTCCATGGAGGCAGAGTCTTTGTGTAAGGCAGTCATGAGCCTTGGAGCTACTTCAAGATTCATGAAAGGCAGAGATGGGGGAAGACCTTGGGCCATCCATCCTCCTGCTTGCTTAAGATGGTTCCCGGCGGGGATTCTGGGGCGGCAGCCAAGAGAGAAGATGTATTTCTAGGAGGGGTTTTTCTGCTTCTTCCAGGAATCATTTTTTGGGACAGTTCTACATGGCCCCACACAGTGTGATCAGAGAATCCTTGCAGCACAAAAAAAAAAAAAAAAAAAAAAAAAATGCTGAAAAAGAATCGAAGACCTCTGGTGTGATGGATGTATGATGATTGTCATTTGGGGAAACAAAACAAAGTAAAAACAAAACAACTTTGTGGGGGGAAGCTAGCCCCGCCCCCTGGGCAGCTCCGGGGCGGGAGTTGGGGGAGGGGGAGGCTGCATCTGCCTTGATCTTGCCTGAGACAAGTGGGAGGGCTGGCAGTACAGAGTGAAGGGCCCACTCCCAGGGCAGGCCCTCTCGCTGTCTTTGTCTCAGGTCAGAGGGTAGGTATCACGCCATCACAATGTATGCTCTTTTTTTTTTTTTCCTACAGAACTCAGGCCTTTTGTTTTGTTTTGTTTTTAAACTTTTAAACTTTAAACTTTGAAGCTTTAATGACTTTGTCTGTTGTCTGATGGAAAGGGTCTGTGTTGGCTTTTCCCATCTGGCTGCTGGGGAGAGTGGGAGGTCCCTGCTGCCTGCTGTTTGTCAGTCTGCTCCTCTGCCTTCTCTTCTCCCACAGACCCCTAGCTCTCCTGCAGGCTTTGAAGACATTTTGGGCCTAGCGAGTAATTTCGCTTTGCTCAGTTTCCTTAATGTTAGGTACTGTTTGTTTTCAGGAGCCAGTAAACCAAGTTTTGCAATGTGTAAAACCACAGAGGCTTTGTCACGACCTTATCTTCAGACGTAATTAGAGCCCATTCTCAGATATAATTTTGTAAAAAAAAAAAAAAGAAAAAGAAAAAAAAAAAGAAAAAAAAGAGATAGTTCTAAGGGCTCTTCTTGGACAACTTTGCAGCCAGGCTCTATGTGAAGTTTTTAGTTTAGAGGCATGAGTATCCATCCAGACACTCTAGATGGCTCTCTGTGTGCCTTCATGGTAGTTTGTCCTGAATGTCAGCTGGGTTGGAATAGAATGAATGTAAGAGGCTATTGAAGTATGCATGTCCTGGAGTATCTGTGATCATGTTTCCAGAGAGGGAAACACTAGGGAGATGGCCTGTCCCAAATTCATGGTACCATCCCATGAATTGACCAGAGTCTCTAGGGTCAACACTACCACAGGTCTACCTTATCACTGCTTTGTAGCTGCTGTGTGGTGAGCTGCCTTGACCCACCAAGTCCTGTTTACCATCATGGAGAGGAACCTCTAAAACAATAGTTCTTAACCTGTGAGTCATGACCTCTTTGGGAGTCACCTAAGACTATCAGAAAATACAGACATTTATATTACTGATTCATAGAGGCAGCAGAATTTCAGTTATGAAGTAGCAACAGAATAGTTCTATGGTCGGAGGTCACCACCACATGAGGAACTGCATTAAAGGATAATAATATCATTAGGAAGGGTGAGAACCACTGGGCTAGACTCATAGTCTATCTCTAGTCCTTATAAAATCAATGAGAATGCTCAGTGCGTAGTACCGGTGGCCTCCTCTTCCATGGGATAGACCGTGTGCAACTACCCTACCGGCATATGAGGCTCTTCACACTCCAGTCCTACTTTGGGTCTGGGTTGATTCATTGTATGCATAAAGCTCTTTCTTATTTTTAAGTTAGTTTAAATTGAAAGGTGTGTCTGTGTGTGTGTGTGTGTGTGTGTGTGTGTGTGTGTGTGTGTGTGTGTGGTGTTCCACGTTAGTATGCAGGTATGTGCACATGCAAGAAGATTAGAGGAGAACATTAGGTTCCCTGCTCAATCACTCTTGGAAATGCCACCTTTGAAATAGGGTCTCTCAGTGAACCTGGAGCTGTGCTTGTAGCCAGCCAGCACAGTCATCCTTCTGTCTCCACCCTACCTTGCTTTGGGCTTGCAGGCACATGTAGTTAGGTCATCCTCTTATATGGATGCTAGGATCTCAAATCAGGTCCTCATGTTTGTGCAGCAAAGACTCTTTCTTACCAACTGAAATATCTCTTCAGGCTGTTCCTCATTTATTTATGTTTGTTTATTATTTATTTATGAAGACTGGGTCTCACTATGTTGCCCAGAATGGCCAAGATCTTACTATGTATGTATCTCTGAGTGGTCTAAAAATCATGACCCTTTTGCCTCTATCTCTCTGTTGAATGTTGAGATCACAGGTGTAGGGCATATCTTCCTTAGTCCTTTTTCTACATGGTGTTTGACCATATTGAAGTTTTTTTCCATTTTCTACACTTGCTAGTCCTTTCTTGTCCATGTACATCAGAATGTACTTTTTGAAACATGACCTAAATGTCCTTTTTTTTTCTTATTGCCTGTTCATTGTGAGTTCCCATTTTGTATATTACCTTCAAGTAGAATAAGGGAAGGAAGGGGTTCTTCCTGTGTTCTGATGTACTTAAGGTTCTTGTAGAAGTCACTTTATATTCCCTCCCTCTATGCCTCTTCCTTTAAATGAGTACTGAATTTTCTAATGATACAGTGCCCTCTTCAGCTTTGAACTCTCAGTATGTGGCTCATGGTTAATACTCTGTAAATATTTGTTGATATGTAAAGCTGGAAGGCTAAGCATTTTGATTAGCATCAAGAAACCAGATGGGAGCTACTTCGTTGTTGAAAAGAAAAAGAAAGAAAGAAAGGGGCACCATGGGTAGGTGTTTTTATTTGAATGATACAGCAGAAATTGGTGATCCTCTGTGTGTGGTATGTTAGGAAGAAGGTGTTTAAGCTCCTTCCTCTAATTTGACTTGACTGATGGAGGTAGGGTGTAGAAGGGGGAAGTGATTTGGGCTCCAGAGATAGGACAGTGGAGATTTAGTTTAATATACAAAGATGTGCATGGGATATCCAGGCAGAGTTATTCAATAAGTATTTGAAAATTCCAGAACTGCATAGATCCTCACTTCTCCAGAGGGTGATCACAGGTTCCCGCAGGCAACTTCTCTCTCAACATCAGCATCTCCTGGCAGCCTCCTGCATGCCTGTTCTTGACATGTGTGACACCCAAGGTATACACTACCAGGCTCTGTAAATTTAGAGGTGTTTATATTTATGCCATGCCCGGAATGTTTCTAGAAAGATTACTGAAAACTCCTTAGCCGTGGGAGTGACTCCCGGGGTAGCTTGAGAGGTTAGACAATTTCTTATGAACTCTTTTGTCCTATTTAATGTTTTACTTTTAGCATGTGTGATTTTTTAAAAAAGTTCCAGTGCATATAACATAAAATGAGCCCTTTAAGAGTGGGTGTTGGTATATTTACAAAGTTATACAACTGTCACCACTATCTAATTCTGGAATTAAAATTTTATCACCAGGAAAAGAACTGCATACACAATAGCAGCCCCCCTTCCCTTTCCCCACCCCCCAATCTCACCCTCTCCCCTATTCATTCCTCTTGTTCTCCAGCCTCTGCCAGCTAATCTGCGTGCTCTCTCTCTGGGTTTGTGTATTTGGGACATTTCATATACTTAGAGTTACATGTTATGCAGTGTTTCTTGATTGGCTTTTTATATTTTCAGCATGTTGTTTTGAGTTTTATCAATATTATAGCATGTGTTAGTACTTTGCTCCTTTTTATTGATGAATAATGTTACATTGTATGAGATACCACATTTTGTGCCTCTATTTGATCAGCCTTTGGTTTGTCTCTTTTTAGTTACTATGAAAACAGTAGCTTGGGTTACTATGACAACAGGGATGGAGGAGTAGAGTTCCTGTGTCTGTGGTGATTCTTACTAACTCTGGAGGAAAACCAAATTATTTTCCAAAGTATCTTTTCAATTCTATGCTTGCACCAAACATGTTATCACCCATGTTTTTTACCCTAGCCATCCCAATGAATATGCATTTGATTTGATCTGCTTTCTTTAATGATTAGCGAGGTAGAATGTATTGCACAGTCTCACTGGCCATTGTCTTTAAAGTGTTCTGTTAAATAATTTTGTCTCATACATAATAATATTTTAAATGATAAAAAGTTTAAAAAGGTTAAGAATGATGTTCTTAGGGGATTTGTATTTAATTATAATTGTGTTGCTTATAAATGATCAGTTGATGGCTTATATTGGCACTGCCTTTTGTGGGTGTGATGAGATAGTATTATAAGGCATTTATCAAATGCTAAGTCCTTATATACAGGCACTCATACATGTAGTCACATGTTTAAAGTAAATGCTTGCTATCCTTTGGTAGTACCTTCACTGTCTTTGAAATGTACTCTGACCTTGAATGTTCCCTTAGCTGTTTTTTTTATCTACTGACTGCAACTGAACTTCAGACTCTGAGCCACTTCCAGCCAGATAATTTGCCCATTTAAATGTGCAGGGTATGGCCTCATTTTATAGTGCTATAAAATGAAATTTAAAGAGCCTCTCCAGAGAGCTGTGATTACCATTTTTCTTTAGTTGTTAGCCAAGCTAATAAATATTTTTAGCAGTTCTGTCATCAAATGTCATATAAAATTAGATCTAATGATCACACCTAAGGGAGGATCCGAAGTGCCACAGCCTTCTGTGTGGCCCCTGAAGGAAGGGTGATCCATCCACCTGATGACTAGTCCTTGGACTTTTCAGAAGCAGAACCTAACTCCCCTCCATGAGGGGCAGGTGATAGGACCCTTGGAAATGTGGCTCACTGCAGATGAGCAAGGAGAACTAAGCACAGAGCTTCCAGGCTTCTGAGTGATGTGTGCGCTCTCTTCTGCAGACACTGGCTGAGATGGCATCATACCAGCCTCTCCTTTCATATGTAAACACTGGAGAAAGATCTATATATCTCCAATTTCTGACTTCTGGCTTCTCTGTCATCCAGATTTTCTGGCTATCCAGCAGAGCATCTTGGGTTCGCTAGCACATGATCGTTCTTTTTAAAGTTCTCCATTAAAGCTCAAGACCTTTCTCAAAATCTTGACAGCTAGTAATTCCTAAAAGGAAAACAAATTAAGTCTATTTTAGCTTAGTGCTAGGGTAAGAGAGTTGTTTAGAAGTGATAGCTGCAGGCTCTTAGGACAGGACAGCTACTTAGCTTTCCGGACGGGCAAAAGAAGGACGAAAAGTAATGAGTTAACCTGCTAAGAATTTGGACGTTTTAATCATTTGAGTCTGGATATACTTTGTCTCAATTTATAGTGAGTGGGGAAACAGTTATCTTGATAAGCATGGGTTTATCTCACCCCACGTCTTAGGGGCTGCCTATATTCAGAGTAGAATGGATTTCTTTATGTAGCAAGAGCAATGGGCATGCTTTGTATGAGCAAGAAAAAGAAAACTTTTTTTTTTTTTCAAATTTCTTATCAGCAAAGAGCACTACCAAGAAATCCAATAGGTTGGTGGTGACATTCAATTTTATTTGTACCAGGAATGCACAGATGGCTGGAGTTAGCAGCTATTCCTTTTTAGCACATATCTCCCATTATTATTGCACTGACCCATCAAGGGGATACAGAGCAGAGTCTGTAGTGTCAAATAAGCATGCATTATTCTGGTGCACAGGTCTCACACTTTGACCAATGACTTTCTGGGATTATAACTTTTTTTAGTTACTTTATTCTTCTGGCTGAATTTCTCTGGGTATTTTTAGTGGCCCAAGGAGAAGCATTTCAGTGAACTGCACAGGTCTGAAGCTTGTAATCAGTTATTGCCATTTGTGGCTCACCTGTGAGTAGTTCAATCAAGGTATGTTTTCATAGAAAAGTTCCACTGATTAACTGCCCAGAAAATGCTCCTGGCTCATAGAGCTTTGTAACTGTGTCCTAGAATGTTCTGCTCCCAACAGGTCACTTGACCAGATGAGGATGATTGTTATTCCTGGGCTATCGTGTGCTTAGGTGTGGCCAGGACTTTTCCTTTAATCACGTTTATCCACAGAGCCATAGAGAAAATAGATGCCAGAGGTCAGGGAAGCAATAACCCTTATCATTCCACGAGAGAAAAGATTTATCTTTCTAAAAGATCCATATTTAGATGTAGGTTTTTTTCGTTTTTCTTTTCTTTTCTTTTCTTTTTTTTTTTTTTTTTTTTTTTTTTTTTTTTTTTTTTTTGGTTTTTCAAGACAGTGTTTCTCTGTGTAGCCCTGGCTGTCCTGGTACTCACTTTGTAGACTAGGCTGGCCTCGAACTCAGAAATCCACCTGCCTCTGCCTCCCAAGTGCTGGGATTAAAGGTGTGCACCACCACCGCCCGGCCTTAGATGTAGTATTTTTGAAAGTAAGCATTCATGGCTGGAGGCATAGCTTGGTGGTTAAGAGCACTAACTGTTCTTCCAGAGGACCTGGGTTCAAGTTCCAGCATCCACATGGGAGCCAATAATTACCTGTAACTTCTGTTCCAGGTGATCTGAAAGCCTTCTTTTGGCCTCCTTGTGGACCAGGCACACAAATGGTACACAGACATACAGGCAGGCAAATCATGTATACACATAATATTAATTCTTTTAAAAAGTAAACATTCAAATGATCTCATTAAAAATAAAAGCAATGTAGGACTTGAGCTAAAAGTTTTAGGGACTTTACACCTTATTTTTCAAGAAATTTAGTGTTTTTTATTGCTACTGTGACAGAATGCCATAAACCGGACATTTGTAATGCGGAGAAATTTATTTTTCACAATTGAGAAGTCAAGGTGTTGACATCTATTATATTGAAGGCCTTCTTGAAATGTTATTGATGGTGAAAGGCAGAAAGTCAAGAGACAGAGCAAGAATCCTTTTACATCAGACACTCTGCAAAGCTAACAGCATCTGCCCACTCAGATGGATGGTACCCATGGGCATAACTGTTCTCTCTGCATCTCAAGTCTGCCACACCAGAGATGGAGTGTTAACACATGGACATTGGGACCGAGAAGCAACCATGGACTGTAGAATGCTACTTCACTCATGGCCTGGGTTTCAGTTATGTTGATTTTGTAAGGGTTTATCATTTGTCAGTGGAAAAACAGGAAAAGCTTTCTGGCTTCTAATTGGAAGCATGAGTTTTAATTTTGTAAGGTGCAAGAAGGAATGGGATTTGCGTCAAGAAGTGGATCTGCAGTGTGACATGTGAGACCAAGCTCCTATGACAGCAAGGGACCCCGTTTCAGCAAAGGAATTCCTTTTTACTGCTTTATCTTAAATCTTAGGTAATGATATTCTTTTAATAATTAATATTGGGAGTATTTTTCCAAGAGTAAAATTTAAGCATAACTTATTGTTACTGGCACAGCACAAGCAGTAGATACAATCTGTCTTCTAGTTGTTTCTTGTTTCTCATTTCAGATGAGGCTACAGCAACAGTTAAGAACCACTTTTGTATAGGAACACCATGCAAGTTTAATCATCCTCAATCTCCAGGCGCTCACAGGATAAATGGTTGCTTAGATGTTGTCTAAGGCCTATCCTGTTTATCTCCACAGAGCCTTAGATGGATTTTGTCCATATGGAACAGACAGAGACTTTGCCTAAAGAGCAGGTGCTTCTGAAAGCATTGCTTAGGGGTGTGTAAGAGAGATAAACTTGAGACTACAGAACACACAAGCGGTATGGGTATATGGTGAGAGGAGAATGTGTGTAAAACAGGTCCTGGTGTATGGCAGTGGCAGTTACAGAGAAATACGTTTACAGCTAATCTATGGGCTTTTACCCCTTCTTGGTGGAGGTAGTTATTCTTGCAACCTATGACAGTAGGAAATTAGTGAGTGATACATCTGAGAATAACAAAGTAAGGAAAATCACAAGAGCTTTGGAGCATAGCACATTGACATGGATTCTATCCAGAATCAGCACTTAGAGACATTGTTTCTCAGCTTTATCTATCTGCACAGTTACTGAGTATATCACATAATGGCATATTGGCCAATTCTGGACTTCGCATCTGATGTGATATACTCAGTAGCTTATTGCAAAACTGCCTGTACAGTATAACAGACTGTTATGGGGGGGTTAGATATAGTCTATGGTGTGTGCATAATAACAAGATTGCCTAGTAGTACATTTCTTGGGATGTTGCTCCATCATTCAGCAATGCCTAACTGCAATATCCATGCCATCAGGTGGTTGTGACAGTCAAGTAGGGTGGTGTATGTGATAATAATCATTGCCTAATCCTAAAACATGTGAGTGCAAATGCTACACGCCGTCTTGTTTATCATCCTGCGTTGGGGTTCCTACTGGTTACTCTATGAATTTTAGACAATGACATTGTCATAGATTGGGTCACCTTATGCTTATGAGCTCTAGAATCCCTAACATCTGGAAAGAAACTGGAAAGTGTGGGGAATTGTGAAAAATTTAATGTGGAGGGGGGGAAAGAGAGTGAGGACCCTTGGTGGCTCTATTATGGAAAAATGATGCTCTTGTTTAGGAAAAATAAAGCATGTCAGGGAGTGATGTCTGTTATGCATGCTCACCAGAAAACACAGATGGGTCCCAGGAAGGCTGGAGATCTATGTTCTCTTTTCTTTAGAATCTTCCTTAAAAAATGGTAGTCTAAATCAACCTTTGGAGTTTTCTGATTGTTTTTGCCCAATTATATCCAGTGGTTTGATAGAGAAATCATATCCATAGATGTGTTTGGGACAGTTTATACAAGGGACAGATAGACTGAGAGCTGCCTGGGTACATCTTGTGATTGGGAGGTAAGTAGTTATAAGTTAACATTGCAGAATAGAAGCCTTTTCGTGAACCTGAGAACATAGAAAGGTGTTACCTCCCATGCTGACAGTGCGTTCGCAGCGTTTCTGAGCCACGTGGCCTCTGTTGGAAGCCTTCCCTTACCGTGTGACCACAGATACTAAGCTTGGCTCTGAGATATTCTAAGACTCCAGAGAGCCATTTTCCTAGCACAGTGTGAGTCTTGGGATGCAGGACTGAGAGGACAGGAACATCTTTCCCCGAAGCTTTGTCTAACAGGTGTCAGTGATCAAGGATAGCTATCTACCACCCCAAGGTAAACCAGCCCAGATGTGAGGAGGGCAGAAGATACTGTTATTGTTTTTTTTTTTTTAAGCATACAGTTACTGTAAGGGAGCACTTAGTAACCCCACAGAATTACACTTCTCACGTACAGTATCCTTTATTTCTCCTTTGATTAAGCCCAGTGTGACTGCCCATATCCTGTCTCACAGCTAGCATATTTATAAAGAGCAGTTAATTTGCTTGTCCCAGTTCTTCAATGAAGAAGTCCCTACTCTGAGGTGTAAGCACACCTTCTCAGATTCCATGTCACTGTCCTCTCACTGTCCATTTGTCCTAACTCAGAGGCTCTTGGAGTCCATGCAGTCCTTACAGTTTCTTCCAACCAAAGCATGGCCCATGTCACATCCAAGTGAATCTGTCTTGGTGAGTGCTGTACTTTTTTAGCCTTTCATTTTCTTTTTTTAATATTTATTTATTTATTATATAAATAATATATTCAGACATTCCAGAAGAGGGCATCAGATCTCATTACAGATGGTTGTGAGCCACCATGTGGTTGCTGGGAATTGAACTCAGGACCTTTGGAAGAGCAGTCGGTGCTCTCTACCTCTGGGCCATCTCCCCAGCCCTCAGCATTGTACTTTCTTACGGAAAGAGTGGAAGTCAACTCTGTCCAAATTCTTGGAGTATTAATTGTATCCCTCACTATTATGACCAAATAGAGGACAAGAATAACTTAAGGTAGGAAGGCTTTATTTTAGCTTGTGATTTCAGGGGATACAGTCCATCTTAGTGGAGAAGGTGGGATGGGGGAGGGGGAGTCACAGTGCTGCCGGGAATCCTTATCTTATAGCTGGGTAGAAGAGGAAGTATAGAGATGACGTGCTAACATCCAGCGTGCTCTCTCCTTTCCTCTTTTATTCATCTGGGATCTAGTTCAGCCCATAGGGTAGCACCATCCATATTCAGAACAGGTCTTTTCTTCTTAGTCAGTGTTGTCTAGAAATGTCTTCCCATGTAGGGTTCCTAATGCCCTAGACATTCTTTAGTCTAGTCAAGCTGACAGTCAGAATTAACCATCACTTGGTTAGTACCAAAGTTAGTGGACCACAAGATGGAGCTACTTGTTTACTTAGGTCTTGAACAAAGGAAATAAATTTGAGGTGCCTCCAATTGTTTAACCCTGGGAACTGATAATCTCCAGCTTGCTTGGAAGATCCCTGAAGGTCTGAGGATATTGGTTGTAGCAGCCAAATGAAAGTGTGCAGGTTAGTGGGTTCTGCTGAGTAGCTGTCTCCTCTAGTGTACTGAGGAGCTGGACATGCTCGTTCCTTTACATGTAGCCAGCCAGTGCCTAATTGAGTCTTAGTTGAGAATTTCATGTTGATAGTTTGTTGTTGTTTAAGAGTATTCTTTAAATTTTATGTATGTATATATGTATGCATGTATGTATTGCTGTGTATATACATGAGTCATAGATAGTGCTTATGAAAGCAAGAGGGAACTTTCTGGAGGAGATTCTTTCTGTCTACCTTTATCTGGGCTCCAGGGATGGAGCTCTGGTCATAAAGCTTCTATAGGCAGCAAACCACTGAGATGTATCGCCAGTCCAAGAATGCCTTTAATGAGCACTTACGGATCACACACTCTGTTTCTAATAGAAAGTCATAATCTGCAGATGAAATGTGATTTCCTGGAATCTTGCTCAGTTAAAATTGAGAACTTATTTGAGGTATAAAGGTTTAAAGAGCAGTTTAAGTAGACAACAGTGCTATTGGTGGTAGATGGAGCAAGCCTGTGAAGTGGATGCATAGGCAAATTCAGGAAACTAACCAAAGATTTACTTCTCAGATTTGATATCTCAGATGACTCCGGAGGGGGAAAAAAGCAGTTTTGGTCAAGTAAGTGGTGAGCACACTGTGCTCTGTCTCGTTTTGGAGCTTCACAGAAGTCAATAATCTTAAATATTCTGAGGAATCCTATTTGCAGTGTTAAATAAGCCCTGTTTATGCCTTGTCTGTAATCTCAGGACTCATAGGATTTCAGTTCTTCTTTTTCCTCTCCTTTTAATACTTTTGATTCTAGGTAGGAACAGATCTTGAACTAGTGAGCTTAGAAGCTTGCCTACAAGGGTGACACCCTGAAACCTCGATGCTGCAGTGACCTTGGGAGGCGGTGACCTTGGGAGGTGGTGACCTTGGGAGGTGGGTGGCTGGGCAGAGGCCGCCTCTGAGGAAGTGAAGTGTTACTCACTCACATCAGAGTGAGCAAAGAGTTATGTGGAGAAGAGCAGAACAAGTGGACATTTGTTTTATAGTGTGTTGCCATGGGGATGAATATTTTGGAAAGCATAAAGATGCATAAATTGCCATAATTCCTTTTCAGCTGCCACTTAGGTCTTTAAGGTTCTTTAGGTCGAACTGATGAAAATGGTTTGGAAGAGGTTTGGAACAATGGAATAGTAATTCTGTTGAGTAGATCCTGAGTCAAGTAGTTCCTAAAAGTTGTTTGAAATTAACAGTAAAAAAAGATTACAGAACTTTTGAAAGAATGGTAGGTACAAAAGCGAAGATTTAAAATAAACATGTAGTTTGTGCAGTAATTAATATCCAAGTCTGCCATTCAGTGTGGTGGTCACTAGTACCCTGTGACTGTTTGAAATATGACTCTACGTGACATTTTAAAAGTAGCTCTATGGATCCAGTAGCCATGTTTATATATTTATTAGCCATATAGGGTTAGTGGCTGCTATACTAAAGCATAAAAGTAGGCCATTTCCATGGTAGTACATAACTCAGTTGGGTAGTGTACAGGGAGACAGAATTCTGACAAGGTTTCCATGGTCTCTATCCCCTGGTGTTCATACCCTCTTATAACCTCCTCCAGTTGAATATGGGCAGTGTCTGTGGCTTGCATATAGGGGATGGAATATGGCAAAGGTAACATAATCCACTCTCTCATATAGATATGGCCTGTAACATAGGGGTTGTTGCGTCATTCCCAATTTATGTGTGGCTAATATGAGAATGGAGGGAGTGATGCTCCTACTAGCTTAAATAGAACTTGACAGCCACATTGTAGACTGTTTGAATAGAGGACCACATGGGAAGGAACTTGTTACATCATTCAGGACTGAGGGCAGCCTGCAGCCAGCAAACAGTTTCAAGGGAAGCCACTGTGCCAGGAAATGGAATGAACACTTAGAGTTCTATTCTCTTCATATTAAAGCTAAGATGGGCAGGGGGTGGGGGTGGTTATCAGGATGACACCCTGATTTCAACCTGGTCAGACCATGCCTCTGCTATCACACCACAGCAGCTGGAGTGGCATAGCCAAGTGCTATTTGGTTCATGGCAATGTTTCTGTGCCTCAGTATATCAAAATTAGCACTAGTCTAAATTGTTTTTGGGATAGTCTAATAAGCCACACCTCAGTGGGACCAAATGCTCCAAAGAATGCATAGAATAACTGGCTACATTGAAACTGTAGCTTTACTTTCTCCATAGAGGGAAGGATGGTTAGCATTCTGAGTGAGTGTGTAGGCTGATTATTAAGCTCTGTAGAGTTTTGTGGCCAAGACATCATATGTATTTTACTGTTTCTGTAGTATAACAGATAAGACTGTGGTCTCTGGCTTCCACGAAACAATGGCATTCTGTGTCCCCTACTTAGAAACCGTATGACGTGCTGCAAATTACCTCTGTAAGCTTCCATTTATTCATGTGTAGAGTGGGAATAAAATCTTCTTCCATGTCAGAATGTTATTTCATTCAGCAGAGATATTTTTATGGCCTTTAGCACAGCACTTCATATGCACTCTGACTTCCGAAAGCAGAGACAAGTTTTATTGTTTAGCAGTATTTTCCAATTGGTTTCTCATAGCAAAGAATGAAAACTCCAGCCCATTATTTCTCTGCTCTCATTTGAAAAATCATCATGTAAGATTGTTACCTGCTCTTACCCCTGCTTTATGTCTGAGTTGCCATAGCCTAGTTCCAGATTGGATGCAGTAAGAACAGGTCCTGCTCACAACCAGTGCCCTTACTCTTGGAGGTTTGCTCTACTTGTATCTTGTTTGGGCAAATTGCCCCAACCTTGGGCCAGACTGTGGAATGTTGGTTTCCTCTAACATGAGCCTCCTGGGAGTCAATTTTCACAGTTTCCATATGTTTTTATATTACCCAAAACTGTAAATACAGCTGACACTCCACCAAATTGGTCCTAATGTGCCTGTGTCTAACAGCAGAGGAATGGGCTTCTAGAAGAATATAATGCTCCATGGAATTGTGGCAATTATGTGAATGCTTGATTTTCAGGTATTTAGATTCTATTTTTTGTTGTTGTTATTTGAAAAAGCAAATGGTATGCCAAAGGAGATATGAAATAGGAATATGGCAAGGGTTTTATCTTAGGTCTTGCCTTGTTTTAAGTTTGCCTTTTGCTTCCTGGAGATCTATCTGCAGAGGAGCCATTAAATATCATAAGCTACTTCATTTTCTCTTCTATTTTATTGTTGTTGAAGTTCTGATTTTATTGTCACTCCTTTTTGTCATTCTCATACTTGTCTCTGAATCAAAGTCTTTAGGATGGTGTCATTTCAGAATGTGATGGTCAAGAACCAGTTTGTTTCTTGGTTCACCACATTGTTGCCACTGTAAAGTGCACACTATTAGGCTCTTTCCCTTGAATGCTGACACTCCCCCACGGATAGCTCACCTTCTGGGATGACCATATCCTTTGGGTCTAATTCTCTAACACTTCATCAAGCTGATGCCCCAAAAAAGTCCCCTTGTTCAGTTCAATGATCCTTAGAGGGACTGGGCTACAGAGCACAGACCATGTCTTAAGATTCTCCTTGGCTTCTTCCTAGACCTTGCTACAGCTGGCTTACAGTGAAGGACACAATAGAAAACAATGCTACAATACTGTCTTTGCTTGGTTGGCACAGTGTAGATATGAAGGACAAAAATGGGGAGAAGTATTTTCTGAGATGGACAAACTGAGACTCTGACATCATTAGTTCCATAACTTTGGGGCAACTTCCTCATTTGTAAAAGAAACAAGTACATCATATCTTCCTAATACAGGAAGGTTAAGTGGGTGACACATGTCCTGTATCCCCAGCACATTACATGATATCTCAGTGACTTGAGCCCTTGCTACTGCAGTGATTGATTGGATATAAATATAATTAGAAAAGCAATACCCAGGTTATTGTGTTTTCCCACACACTCTTGGATTTTCAATCTGATTTTTAAAGTGATCTTTGTAACAAGGAGCATTCCATGCTGCCCTTGGAACAGTAGCAGACAATATTCTTAGTTGTATTGTCCTTTAATCTAGGATTTTAAAACAAGTTTTGGCTAAGTATCTAATGTGATAGCTAGCCATGTCAGTGTGAGTAGATTAAAAGGCCTCTTGGTGCTCAGCAAAGCACTGCCTTGCTCTCAGGGTGACTTTAGGAAATTCCCAGAGAAGATTAGCTAAGGGGGAAGGACCTGCCCATCCTTTAGGTTAAGGTCCTGATGAATGGAAGGGAGGAAAAGGAAAAAGCAAGGCACATCCATATCTCTCCCTTCTCCCTTCTTCCTGTTCCTGTCAGTATTTAATCATGGATGGGAAAGTACCTTGTGATGTCCCATTCTTCCCTGTTAGGAGATAATGGTTGCTGGTGAGGAAATATAATTTTATTTAGTGGTGTAGTCACTGAAAAGTTCCCATGCTCTAATGAATTACCTCTTGCTTATACTTATGCAAGCAACTATAAGCAAACTCAGTAGGACATCACATACACACACACACACAGACACACACACACACACACACTTACATAAAGACATACAGGGAGACACATGGACACATGCATGTACACAAAGAGACACACAGATACACATTCATACATACATACACACACACACACAGAGAGAGAGAGAGGGAGGGAGAGAGAGAGAGAGAGAGAGAGAGAGAGAGAGAGAGAGAGAGAGAGAGGAGAGAGAGAGTTTTTTGGGAAGAGGGAGCAGGGGTAAGAGAATGAGAGTACTGGGGAAGTGACTAAAATTATGTATTAATACATGCATGAACCTATTGAAGAATAAAATGAAAATTGGGGAAGAGCATAAGTAGAAAACTTAGAGAGGCAAGAAGCACATGAGGGGCCTGACAGGAAGCACTGATTTGAACTGTCATGCAGTAGAAGTTGGAGGGAAAGGTTCCTATCTCTTTGGCTATTTTACATTCTTGGCTCTCAGATAGGAATCAAGGCCCCAGGGACTCTGTGGAGCCATAGCACCCTGTGATGGGTCAACCTGAAGGGGAACTGTTTGCACCTGTGGGCTGAGAAGGCAGAGCATGTAGTCTGATCTAGCATGTGGGTGATATAAAATGGGACATCTTTAGTGCTTAGCAATGAGAAAAACAAACCACTATCCCAAAGCTGCCATCTTTAGCCTGTGTTTCCCAAATTCCCATATGTGACAGGAGGCCTACATGCAAGAAGAGCCAAGATAGTGGATTCTGCACTGCCTACAGATGTGTGTGGTCCACTTGCTCAGAAAAGCCTCCTTTATTGGATGTCCATGGTTTGAACACTGAACCTTGAAGATAACAAAGAATAGACTAGAACCTCCTACAGTGGCATACTAACTCCACGATGTTTCTTAGAAGAGGGAACTAGAGGCTCTCACACTGGCCTGCTCCCTCTCCATTTCCAGAGCTTAGCACTTCTCTTTATTAGCTTTTGGTGGAGTGGTGCCCTGAGGGTTAGGATGAAGGATAATGCTTATACTTGAAGGAAGTCTGGCCTTCAGCATTCCTCTCAGAGTGAAATGCCTACAGGAAATAGATCTTTTACTCATGAATCATTACTACCTCCTGCTATGTATCCTCTACCAGGAGTCTTTCTGGTTTGGGTAGGAAGGTCAAGGGTAAGGGCTACTGGATGACTATGATCTGCAGAAGAGCCTGAGAAGACGCATCTGGCTGGTGTTTACAAATCACTCACTGAGTGTGAGTTGCTGTTTTAAGAGTCCCAGTCTTAGGAAATTTAATATTCTCTATTCTCTAGTAAAATAACTTGGACAAGGTCAGAGGCCTCTTAGGAGATGTTTTAATGTGAAAATGGCGAGAAATTTGGTCTTGGGCTTCTTACTATACTGACTTTTTTCCATTAATTAATATATTCATTCACTTTACATTTCAATCCAGTACCCCCTTTTCTCTCAGTACCCCTCACATATCCCCTCTCTCTATCCCCTCTTCTCTGATAATGGGGTAGGCCTCCCCTGTGTACCAATCCATCCTGGCATATCAAGTCACTGCAGGACTAGGCACATCCTCTCCTACTGAGGGCAGACAAGGCAGCCCAGTTAGGAGAGCAGGATCGATAGGCAGGCAATAGAGTTAGGGACAGCCTCTGCTTTAGTTGTTGGGGGACCTGCATGAAGACCAAGCTGCATGTCTGCTACATATATGCAGAGGGCCTAGGTCCAGCCCATGTATATACTCTTTTGTTGGGGGTTCAGACTATGGGAGACCTTTAGGATCCAGATTAGTTGACTATGTTGGTCTTCTTGTGGAGTTCCTATCCCCTTCAGAGCCCTCAATCCTTCCCCCAACTCTTCCATAAGACTCCCCAAGTTCTGTCTAATGTTTGGCTGTGGGTCTCTGTTTTAGTCAATTTCTGGGAGGAACCTCTCAGAGGACAGTTATTGAAGACCCCTATTTACAGTTGTAACAGAGTATCATTAATAGTATTAGGGATTGGTTCTTGCCCATGGGATGGGTCTCAAGTTGAACCAGTCATTGGTTGACCATTATCCCCAGTCTCTACTCCATCTTTGTCCCTGCACTTCTAGTAGGCAGTAAATTTTGGATACTACATTTGATCTACTTGGCCTAGAATGAGTTAAGTGTCTCCAGAGCTGAGTTAGGAACTGCCTTTTGGTACCACCTTATCTAAGGGAGTGTTTCTAGACACACTTGATGCAAGCTGGTGGAAAGGGGAGGTCTACTTTGCCTCTGGGAAGCTCCGCATTTCAAGCTTTCAAATCTGAGCCTCCTTCACCTTACTGCCTTGTCTCTCTGGTTATATTATCTGGTTCTGGGGATGGCATGCTGGCTTGACAAGGGGCATGAACTACCTTCTAAGGATGTGTGGCATTTTGTGGTGTATCTGAGGGTGGCCTTCTCTCTGGGTTCTTAGGTAATCCCAAGCACCATGGAGGAGGCAGGACGTAAGGAGGGAAACCAAGTCAGGAAGTCCAGAGAGATGGCTTGGGCATCTTCTCATGGGTTTCAACAAAGACTTAAGCAATGGACTATTACCAAATTCTGGCTAAACAGTTGTTCTTGTGAGGCTGCCAGGTGTGCAGAGGCCAAAAGACCTGTCTCAATCTCCAGCCCAGTCCTTAGATCTTGGTTTGTCTCATGGATTTTTGCTGGAAGGACAAGGAGATACAAGTGGTTACTGTAGAAATGCTCCTGCCTACAACATCTAGCACCTTTGTAATTGCTGTAAGACTGTCCTTAGAATATTTATGGTAGCTCTTGCAAATTTATAGCTGTGCTAAAGTACTCAGTGGTATTTATAAGCCCCCCCCCCAGTGGGCTCATCTCAGTGGTTAAAAGTAAAAGCTTTTACTATTGGAAATTCTGTATATAATGTAGACTGTTTGGCCTCCATTGTGTGTGTGTGTGTGTGGCCATCTACATGTGCAATCGCCTCAGTGTCATCTCTTATTCGCTCATGCTTGTAGTGACCTTCCACAGTGCTGCTGTCAGGATAAACTGCCAGGAGTATAACTCATTAAAAGAAAGTACCAGTGTTGCTCAGCATATAACAGAAGCATCTACTGATGCATTCCACAGCACGCTGTGTGAGGCAGTCCCAATACTGTGGGAACTAAGACACTAAGTATGTTTGCGCAATATTTCACAAGATGAGATTACGTTCTTACTGTAAGCTGAAAGTTATGCAGAGAATGAACCTGCTGGGATCTGTTTTAAGCATTTTACCTGGTCTAACTCATCAACTCTTCACAGTCACATTTGAATTAGATACAATTATGAGCCTCATTTCATGTGTGAAGAAGCTGAGGCACAGAGTGGCTAAGTGTCTAACTAAACTAGAAAGTGGGAAAGTTCTGATGACAGCCCAGAAAATCTGGTTCTGAAGATGATGTTTTAACTGTATCATCTGTGTGATGTTGATGCTGATGTTTTAACTGTATGTTACATACTGTAATACAGATATACTTCAACAACAGTTTCATGGGCTCTTGACATGTACTTACACGGAGGTTGTACCTTTTTCATTCTTGGTTATTATGTATTGGGCTATTAATCTAAGAAAATGAAAGTGTATTTCCAAAAATGTCTGGCATGAGACAGTTTATGGACACTTATTCATTCATAATAACAGTAAAATAATTTACATAGCCTGATTATTCATTAAAATGAAGAGACTAACTGAACTATAGTAATATTCAGAAAGCAGAGTACTACTTGACATAAAGAAGAGAGAAATGCACAAACACACAAATATGTGTGCACACTCAGCATCTGGCTCAGTGGCTGAAGCATTTGTAAGTACAGAAGTCTGAGTTTGGATCCCCAGCATTCACATAAACATTGGATGGGCATGACACCCCACCTGTAATTCCAGCACTGGGAAGGCAGAAACAAGGAATTACTCAGAACAAGATGGTTACCCATATTAGCTATGCGAACAAGCTTTGGGTTCAGTTGAAGATAATTGGTCTCAGGTCTCTACACACATTTACAGTCTTGTATTTTTGCTCACACACACACCCATGTGCAAACACTCATACATGCAGGTTCACCACATATACACAGCCATATGCAAAAAGGTATGGGTGACTCTGATAGTGCTTTACTCAGTGAAAATGTCAGACACCAAAGAGTATAGTGATTATAAAGTTCAAGAAGGGATGAAATGACTCCATACATGTAGAAGTTAGAATAGTGACTATTTCCCAGCTGGGGATGGCAGTGCTTCATGATTTGATTGGTCAGAAGTCACCTTTATGCCTTTAGTATCTATTGTCTGCCAGTCCACTTCTTGTATGTATTTACACACACACAAACACACACTTGTATGCATTTACACACTCACATACACACACAGAGTGAGAGTGAGTGAGTGAGCAAGAGCAAGAGAGAGAGAGAGAGAGAGAGAGAGAGAGAGAGAGAGAGAGAGAGAGAGAGAGAATTGAAGATCCCTTTTCCCCAGTCCCATTCCAAAGTTGTTTTGATGTTTTGATTTCGGATTTTGTTTTGTTGTTGTTGTTTTTATCTTGTTTTGAGACAGGGTTTCTCTGTATATCCCTGACTGTCCTGGAACTCACTCTGCAGACCAGGCTGGCCTCAAACTCAGAAATCCTCCTGCCTCTGCCTCCCAAGTGCTGGGATTAAAGAAATGCGCCACCACTGCTGGCTATTTTGATTTCTCTTCCCCAGTAGCCTGGTGTGAAATTCCCAGAAGTTCCCATTTGTGTTTGTGTGTATCCAAATGGGCTTTGTGTTTTCACACAACCAAGACTGAACAGACCATCGTGCTCTCTGCTTTGCTTGCTTATGATGTCTCAGAGTTTTTCATCTAGTCTTACTCATTTAGCTAGCTAGGTCCCAGATGACTAATGGATTCAGTTCTTCGGCCAGTTTCCTTCTAATGGACAAGTAAAAGTTTTCAAATTTCCATTATATATGGCTTGGTGGAAATGGTTTTGTGAGTGTACTGTGTTTGTAGGCAATTGCCTTTGTGACCTTCTTTCCTGGAAGAAAGGCCGACTTGGGCAATAGGTATGTGTACTTTGGATATTGCCAGAGTAATTCAGAAGTGCTTTTGTGAATTGAGCCTTCGCCAAGCACATAGGACAGAGCTGGGTTCTGCACCCTTCCCCAAAATGAACAGTGTCAGTTTTTAAAGATCTTTTAAAGAGTACATAGGTAAACAAGTAAACAAGTATCATCTTGGTGCTCCTGCTAAGATTTCAAAAGAAGTTTTGTTTTTCTCCTCTACATACAAATTAACGCGTCTCTTCCTTTGTAGGTAGGAAGGATCCTTCCTGCCCAATATTCTCCAGTGTAATTCTAGAGGTCTCAGTCTCACATGATTTTACCAGGACTTATAAAACTCTTGCTGATTCTACTTTTATGGACTATTCCAGTAGAAAGAGCAGGGTTCCAGGTTCTCTGACATTCTTTCAAAGGTCACAGTCATTGATGACCTGTATACCTGTTGGAAATTATTAATCTAAACTTCTTAATACTTACAACCCTTAATGAGTTCAGTCAATTTAACTTCAATATTGAAAACTGACTGTGCCATCATTTATTTGTGTGTGTGTGTGTGTGTGTGTGTGTGTGTGTGTGTGTAATGGGGAGCCCAGAGGCCAGGAGGGAGGTTAAGTATCCTCCTGTATCACTTTCTGATTATTCTTTTTCTGAGCCTGGTGCTTTCTTGATTAGTCTGGAAGCTGGCAAGCCCCAGCAAATCCTCCTGTCCTTGTAGTCCTTTGGAGTTAGAGTTATAGGCATGCATGGAATGATTAGCTGATTATGTGAGAACTGGGATCCAAGTCCCAGTCTTTATAATTGTACAACAAGAGCTCCTAAGGGCTGAGCTGTCCCTCCACCTCCTTAGTCTTTCATTTGTATTGTAGATACATTTTGAATAGCAATTCCCTGGAGAACAGAATTCCCTAAATGAGCCCCAACAGAGCCACAGATCTGCCCAAGAGGTGGGAGTTAGAGAAGAAGCACAAATGGCATTGTCCTTGGAGAGTTAAGCAAGGGAGTATTGCAGTCTATACACCTACATAACCTGCCTCCCAAACATTAGAGCCGGTGGAAGGCTATATTGAGTTCAGAACTTTGATTTATTCAGTGTAGGTCTGCTTCTGCAGGTGGGAAAGACCTGGGGCCTGGCAGGCTTCTTGCAGATATTGATACTGGAAGCTGCAAGTGTCCCAGAAAAACTCACAGTGGTCATGCTCTCACTGAACACAGCCGAGCATGTGAGCATGCAGATACCGTGTCTTAGTCAAGGGGATCTAGGTGCACTATATTTCCTGGCTCCTTTACCCTCCTTCCCTAGTTCTACTATTTCAACCAGTTTTCCTTGAGGGAGCCTTGAGTAAAGGGTTGTTTCCTACCTGTAGCCCCACCAACTTCCCCATGCCAGTTCTTTCCAAATGCAGAATAGCTTTAAGTGACACATGGACCTGGGATCTGACATTTAATTGTTTGTTTATTAACCATTGTCGGATCTGTAGAAATGAGTTCTTTGTGTTTAGATTACCCATGCTACTCCCTGCTTCCTTCCTATTCTTTCCATTCTTGTTAGTGTTCATGGATACTCAGAAGAAAGTTCAGTCACTAGAAGTGCGTTTGAAAATCACTGTACATCTGCAGAGGAAGGTGTATACTGGGTTTGTCACTGGGGATAGTTACGTGGACACAAGATGGATACCTGCTGTCCATTCTTATGACCTCACTCCAGCCTATCTGACTGGCCCATATCCTAAGCAGCGCTACTTGAAATCCAACTCTTCTTTTGTCAACTTCTACATTTTCAATAAAGCAGTATTTGAGGAAATGGCTGAACATGGAAAAGAGAGTCCATCACCACGTCTACAGAACTTCAGATCTTCATTTTTCTTAGCCACTTATTCCAAGTGAAGCAAAGCTTGAAGTGACACGTGGACTTGGAATATGGCATTTAATTGTTTATTTATTAAACAACCATTGTCAGATCCATAGAAATGAGTTCTTTGTGTTTGGATTACCCAGAGCATGCTGGATGAGCTCTTCATGCAAACACTTCTGGCAACCCTCTATTTTATATGGATGTACTTGGGTCGGGGACATTTAGCAGTTAGTTCTATTTAATGGTAGGCATTAGTACAAAATGTATTTTTTTTTTAAGAGTATCCTCTAGTTAAGCAATCCCAGGCTTTGGAAATGGCTATATTTGCAGAGTGATTGCTATACAAGGACGAGGACCTGAGTTCAGATCTCCAGCATCTCTGTGTGGTGTGTATGTGTGTGTGTATGTGTGTGTGTTTAAAGCAGTTGTGGTGGCATATATTCTACGAGATGTAGAAGCAGAGATTTCAGGGTCCGTGGGGCTTGCTGGTCAGTTAGTCTGGTCAAATTGGTGAGCTACAAGTCCATTGCTCTCGCATGTCACTTTCCTGGAGTGGAGGAAGGAGGGGTGTACATCATTCTGTGAGGGCTAACAGAAGAGTGGCTTGTGGAGAGAGGCCTTCATCAGCTTTTGTAATGTTTCAGTCTGATGTTTGCTGGGTATCATCCGGTTCTCATTTTGATTACAGTCTTCAGTCTGCTGGTCTTAGGAGCCAGGGCTCAGTTATAGTGGTTGCTGACAACAGGGGTGAAGGGATTAGAAAGGATGCCAAGGATTCACTCTCTAGCCTCCTCTTTGTGTGCTTGATCCCCAGACATTGATGCTGCTCTCCTGCCTCCTTTCCTGTTGGATTAGATGTATAATAGCTGTCATGGAGATGACTGCCAACATCTATGAAATGTTTTACTAAATGTTTCTGGTGAAATGGTCTATATTAAGCTTATAATTTGCATTTTTAATTTAACCTATCCTTTTCCCTTTGTCTTTTACCATCTTGAGCCTTTATGCTAATAGGATTTGGCATCCTATGAACTTTTACCCTAAGTATCAGGGCCTTGTGCAACATTATATTTAGCCAAACTATTACATTGAACTATGTGTTAACAATGTATTTGATTAGAGACTTCAGGATGTTATTTTAAAAATCAAAGTAATGGATTATGGTCTCAGAAAAAGTACATGATCCAGAAGAGCAATAAGAATAAGAATGGTAGCTACTTAAAAGAAACTAAACACTGTGTCATAGACCACAGGGTATTAGGTGCCCTGCCCACTAGCTTTTGGAGTCTGATCTCTTTCCTCAAGCCCCTTTTACTCTAGGGAGTATCATTATAGCCCTTCAAGTTTCTCCTGTCTTGTATTCCAGCCATTTTTTCTACCTTGGGAGATCCTCTGTCAGGGAACCTCTCCCTGGGGTACTCCTTCTGGTTAATGCCTTTGATCTGCTCTGGAAAAATCTCTGATCATAGTATCTAAATTCACCTCCTTCTATCCAGAGTCTGTCCATATATGTATGCCATTGTATCTTGTGATGTGCTGTTGACCATCTTCAACTTTAGAAAACCCACATTGTGTCTCTTGAGCATCTGTTTGTCTTGACATTGAGCTTACTGCTCTATAAGAATGAAGACTACACCTGTCTCAGTCATTATGGACAAACAAGTGCCATCCTGACACCTGCCATTTGTGGGTGCTCAGCACCCACAATATTGTGGTTGAATTGATGTAGGATTCTCAGAACCCCATGTTTTCCTGAGCCTGTACCAGGATGTTCCATACTTAGTTCTTGAATTTGTCCTGACAATACATGCCTTCACTTTGGTTTAATGGAACAATACTGTGCCATCTTTTCTCAGGCATATGAAAGATCAGAATAAGAAGGTGGCCAACCTCAAGCATAACCAACAGCTGGAGAAGAAGAAGAATGCCCAGTTATTAGAAGAAGTGCGCCGGCGAGAAGATAGTATGGTTGACAACTCACAGCATTTGCAGGTGAGTCCAGGCTTTGCTTCTCAATCCCTACATGTTTAGAGATGGACCATCTGCTGTAACCAACTCTGCAGGAATTTATGCTTGGGTGTGGTGGGCTTGACTTTTACCTGGTCTGGCACTTACGAGGTATTCTTAGGAAATTCAATAAGTCTTTCTTGGTAGAAAGCATCATTTGTGAAATGATGTTCAAGAAGACTTGAATGTGGGAAATCCTGGATATGCTCCGCAGAAGTTCTTCCTGTACCTCCTCTTAAAAGGTAAGTGCTGCAATGACAGGGTTGGCAAATAGCGTCTGTTTGGAATTGTGTTTAAGTTGGGTGGGTTTGGTGGAGGGATGCATGTCATTATCACAAAAGGCATTTGGATGCATTCCTCTGGTCTCAGTTTATAAAAACCAAGGCTCCAAAATAGATCTTCATTCTGTCTTCTTGGTGAATATAGTGGATATAGTTATCTCTCAGTGATATTCTTACTCCAGAAAGCAACCGATGGACCAAAATGACAATTTCTCCTCATTAACCATCCCTGCTTTGGAACAGAGCTCTCCCTGTGCGCTCAATAAAACATTCAAGCTGAAACAGGACATTGGCTTTGAAGTGCTTTTATTTACTCCAGTCCTGTCTTTAAACAGAGCAATTTGAGTTCAACTTGGCCTGAGTTCATGTTAAATTCTGCTTATTAGTTAGTGTCTTTCTGCAGTTATATATTAGTTTCCTCCTTGAAGATAGAAGTAGATAATTTCGGTGAGTACTCATAGTTCATCCTTTTAATTGACCAAAAGAGAAATGAATAATTATTGTAAAGCAGGGGTACAAGGAAAAGCTGTCTCACATCACAGAGGGAGGTTTTTTAGCTCATGTTAGTTACTTTGTCTGTGTCCCAGGCAAGCTTTGGTGATTCTAAGTTAACTGTCTTAGGCCTACATGATTGATCTAGACTCGACAATACAACTAGGAATGGATCTTCTTTCCAATTCTGAGCCCACTTTAGTATGGGTGCTAGCTGAATTATGCCCATGGTTTCTCCAGTATTCTTGACAGGTCATGTCAAAGGTTTGGGATTTTAATTTTTTTGTCTATCACAGATGTTAGATTAGATTGAAGTCTAAAGAATGAGATAGTGACTAAAACTAAGATAAAACCAAAGTGAAGAATACCTTGATTTTTTCTTTTCTTTTTTTAAATGTCATTTTTACCCCTCATGACATTTATTCCTCACAAAAATGTTGGTGATTTTACATGTGGTGTGACTGGAAGTCACACAAAGATTCTGAAGGACTCCTCCTGTCTACCACAAATGTAGAGGAACATGGCGGTGGTGGGTGCCTTTCACTAAGTGCTTCAGTATTCCAGGCTACGCTGCCTCCTGTATATTAGCTGTTATCCAATTTATACTGTGTGCTCCCTGACACACAGGGCTCTTATATGTGAACCAAGAGAGCACAGCTTTATTTGAAGGAAGAAAAGCAGAAGTCTTTTGGTTAAATTAACTGCAAAGGCTCCATGCAACTACAGCCTGATTGGATTCAGACATCCCAACAGCAGTGCCAGCCTTTGCTTCCATTTGTATCCCTCTGCATGGGTGCTCTGCTCTCTATTTACATCCCTCTACAGGGGTGCTTTGATTTTCCCCTTTCACCCCCTTACCCCACACAGGAAAGCTTTTCTTTCTGCTTCCATATTCCATCAGGGATATTTTACACTCAATTTCTGTCTCACAGAAATCTCACAGGGACATTTCTCCTCTGCTTCTTTCCTCCTGCAGGAATGCTTTGCCCTCTGCTTTTGTTCTCTGTAGAGATGCTTTGCTCTCCTTTTCCATCCACCTGAATCCTTTGCCTTGAAGTGTTTAGGAAGTTCCTGTATAATCAATGGCCAGAGCCGTTTTGCCTTCATGGAATACAGTCCCTCAGAAGGAGGAGGATGTCTATCTAGTAGGCATAGCAACCATTCAAGGATAGGATGTGCATGTTGGCAGGCCATGATCAGGTTGTTGATTGACCTAGACCTAGGGGAAATGCTGAGTCTCACCTAGATCCCTCAACTAAAAGGGGAGCAGGTGGCATCATACAGGATAGAAGTAAATCCTGCTGACTGAAGGGTTTGGGGGAAAATGAGAATCAGAGGGTTTTATTTTCATATGTGATAGATGAATGAGTGTAAGCCCCATTTTATGTGTGCAGAGAAGGCTCTGAGAAGGAAAACAACGTGCACCCTAGTTAGCAGGCATCACACAGGGGACTTAGCTTAAGTCTAACTCTCCTGAGATAAGAATTCTGGAGAACTGGGATGGCAGGGAACCATGACATGGTAAAATATTCATGGGTTATATAGGCTTTGGCCTCAGTGTACTTGAGGTGGATGAAGTGAACAACAGAGACAGCGCCCTCCTACCCACCCCAGCTTAAGAACCATCAGAGAAGCAGACAGGGTGACAGGGCAAGGACTGGTCTGAGCATAAACCATGATTTGTTGTGAGCTTGGAGGGAAAGTTCCCATCAAGGGAATTACTGTTGTTGTTTCTCAGTTGGATTTCATTCCAAGCTTCAAAATATATGAATTGAGAATTCCTGAAAGGGTCGCTTTAGCATCCCAAAGCCTCAGTCTCCTCATCCGAAAGGCAGAAATGGTTACTTCCACTTTAGAGTTCTGTTAGGGCAGAGTCGGTTCTAGAAAGAGCTTTGGGTCACTCTAGGCACAGGCTGCACTCGTAATAAATGGTGATAATTGACTGTGTTTGAAATAACTAGAAGAGATGAAAAATCATTTGCCTGGGGTCAGGGAGATGGCTCGGAGGGTAAGGGCACTTACTGCTGAGCCTGGCAACCAGAAGTTGGTTCCTGAGACCCACATGGGTGAAAGAAATAGCCAATTCCTGCAGGTTTATGTGCTTATGTGCACCATATATGCATGTAGATGTACACACAAACACTTACAATAAAGAGTTATATGATATGTGCAGAGTATTCTCTTGGCTGTGCTCTGATATGCTTTGAGCATCAACATTTTTGTCTTTTCTCTGTGCAGCATTTTTTTCTTTTTTTCAGAACACATCTAGTTATAGAAATTAATGTCTTATTTTGGCCCATGAATTTTTTGTATAGCAGTATTTTCTTAAGGGGCCTTGATAACTACCTCGTAGACCAGTTCATAAAAGATAACATGATCTGGAATTGCTCAGTTGCATTCCTGACCACCCCAAATAAAGGATAACATTTGAAATGCAATAAAAAGTAGTCACAATTAATTTAGATGGAAATGTCTCTGGTTAAGGTTAATAGGGAGTGAATCTCCCACTTGCCTGAATTTTCAGCAGATGCGCTAAGATGCAGTAATTGCTGCCTTCTGAGAACAAAATTTTCTAGATGCTCTTCATTTTTTAATATTAGAGTTCTTTTAAGTACTTTCTGTTTATATGTTAGTCCCTTAAACCCTTTAAGTTTCAGCTAGGATTTGGTTTGGTTGGTTGGATGGGGGTAGTTGAAAGCGTAGCACCCACTAATCTGGCTAATCTGATTTTGCTTTGCACTGTGGTTTGTGATGATTTGGTACCTTGAGTTCTCGATTTTACCCAACCAAATAGATGTGGCATGTAGAAATATATTAGGAACATGTTGCTCCAATAGTAATAGCTTCTGGGGAGATGGAGTGGAGGGATGGAGTAATCCTGGCACTGGAGCACAGACTGGAGGATCAGAAGTCCCCAGCCTGGTCTCCATAGTGACACTCCATTAAAAGGAAGAAAGGAGGAAGTGGAGAGGTGGGGAAAAAAAAACAGTGGGGTAGGAGCAGGGAGAAAGATAGAGAAAGAATATGCTGAACTGAAAGAGATAAATAAAAATTAATGACAAAGTTAAAGAGTTGCTACTTTGTTTATTATTTAAACAAGGACACTGCTGTGTCCAGAATGGCTCCAGGGATGGATCTGACTGAGGTGTCCAAAGAATGAAGACAGACAGATGAACACATAGATCGGATGACCTGGACTCTCTGTTGGTGAAGCTGTGGCATCCTGGAAATCCAGTGTGTTTATTATGTAGAGTTGGACATGGTGGCAGGATTATTGCATACAGCTGGACAAGGAGGCAGGGTTATTAAATACGGATAAACAAAAAGGCGGGGCTTATGGTACACAGTTGAATGGAAGAGAAGGTTTAGTTAACTTTGGCAAGAGCGGTCTCTGTAGGGGAGCAGTCTCCAGGCCGTAAATATTCAGGAGGAGAAGACTATGGTTAACATTTTCTGTCAACACTCACACTCAGTCTCCAAGGGAAGGCTTTGCCATGCCTCTGAGCCCGAGGCCATGGGGTCCTAAACATGGCTGTGCCTATGTCAATATCACAAGTTCACTCTGGACCTCATTCACTCAGGGCTTTCTCTGTTCCCTATAGGCTACAATGGTAATAGGCAGACTGGAGCCTCCAGGTCAAAGCTAGATAGGACACGTGGCTTTCTTTATTTCTTCTTGTAATTTCATGGCAGGAATAGCAACTGCCTTCAGGGGCTAGGTTAGAAACACAATTAAGAAAGAAATGGGTTTGTATGTTGGGGAAAAATGGTGATGCTTGGTTCCTTCAGAGGTTTTTGTATTTGGGGTAGGAAGGAGTTAGTAACTGCCTTGTAACAATCATCTCCTAACTTGAGGCTTTAGGGCAGTCAAAGTCTCTTGTTCTGTACTTGCATGTTGACTAAGTGTCTCAAAGGAGATCACTCATAATATGTAGGAAGAGAGTGTTCTTGATTTGACTTTACATATGTGTGTGCTTGCTCATGAACAAGAAGAGTGGGAAGGGAAGGGTATGGAGCTAGGAAAAAGCTGTCAGCATCCAAATACTGGTCCTTTTTGGCTAGGAGTAAAACAGATAACCTCTCTGGTTCTTGCTCCTTCTATCTCCAAATGGAGATTGTGAGTGAGCCCCACCACCCCTGATGCATACCACAAGATGCAGCTTAGGAAAGAGTCCAGTAGGGTTCCCGCCCTTGTGGAGTTCAGTAACTAGCACTTCTTTCCAGAGAGGTTGATAATGAGTTTTTAACCAGGGGAGATGGTGGTCATGGGGAGTCACCAACAGATACATGGTGACTGTTTCACCTTGATGAGCCATACAGATGGAGAGTGTGGTCTACATTCAATGCTCTACAGTCAATGAAGATTTCCAATAAAGCACCTTTGGAACAACGGGGATGAAATATTCACACATTTTTCAAGTTAATGTTGAGCTGTGTGAGGGTAGATGTGAGTGACTATGAATATATAATTCTATAGAATTTTCCCCTGGACACAGATTATGGAAGCCTAGTATTTATGTTGGGCCTTGGGGCTTTAGGCTTCTGTGTGTCTCGTCAGAACCCATATGGAGACTTTTCAACAAGGCATCTTTCTTGAGATTCACACTAAATTGTCCTTACCAGAATAGGATGCTTCCCCCACCCCACCTCTCATTTCTTGCTGAACAAACATGCCAATTTGAAGTCCCAGTGGACATCTTTGTAGGTTTTGGCTCCATTTTTTCCCCGTGCAGCATATCGAGTTAATGAACGAACACTCTAAGAAACACACACGCCAATATTTTATGTTCCTTTTCTGTTGTATGTCTGCGGAGTTCTCTTCAATTTATTGCCTGAAAACTAAAGTCTGTTCTTGTGTGCTTCCGTTTCCAAATTATAGGTTCCCAGGGAACTGTAAAATTTCTTCTTTACCAGTGATTAAACCCCACAGTGATTCATTTTAAAAGCGAGTGAATGTTCCCATTTACTCCTTATCTTCTAGTACAATTCTAAAAACTAAAACTAACAAACAAAACAAATAGATTACAAAACAGCTAGAAATAATCTCAGTTTTCAATGTATGTAAACTTGTATATCCACATTTTTCCCCCAAGGGAGTTCATTTAACTTTGTTCTTCCAATTAGAGTTGGAATCTACTAGCAGAGGAAGTGTAACAAAATGTAGACCCCCAAATGCATAGCGTTCGTTGAACATACAAGTTCATTATGGTGTTCCCAAGCTTGCTAAATTGTTTCTTCAGAGTGGTATGCAGATAGTAATCAATGATTTTAAGATCTATGTCTTTATGTTCATCTCTCCAAGTAACTGACTTAAATTCATTTCTCTTTCAATTCTCCAAGCTTAAAATTTTTACTCTAACCATGATCTGTGTTCCCTCATTATGGCATACTTACTCAAGTACAGCCATTAGAAGAAATCTGACCAGGTGGTATTCAGAGATTCATCATTGTCAAAACACATTTATTGAGTTCCTAGTTTTTCATGGCTGTTTGGTAGGCACAGTACGAGGTGATTTAGGGAGGTTTCATTTCAACCATCTTTTTCAACATATGGAAAGATGACAAAGGTCACCCCAACTCAGCTCGAAAAAAGAATCCACATCTGTTCCAACTTCCATCAAAATTTAACATTGTTGTGCTTTAAACCTGTTGGATGGGTTCAGCCTGGTTTGTACTTTTCTGTCTCAGCATATAGAGGTGCATAGAACTTGGGATATCTCCTTGGTTATGGATAAATCTCCTTTCATTGTTGCACTGTGACCTGGGCTGTGAATTATTTCAAATGATGGGAAGTGTTCAAGTACTTGTATGTCTGCAGAAGACATGGGCAGCTAGCTTGGTGGTGGCGGGGCACGGGAAGATTGAGGGTTACCACAGAAATCTCTCCCCCACCCCTTCTCTCTCTCTCTCTTTCTCTCTCTCTCTCTTTCTCTCTCTCTCTCTCTCTGGGATTTATTTTGGCACTTGTTTTCTTTCACACTATAATCCCTATGAGTTCCAAATGACTTTTGTTGTAGCAGGTCCTTATAAGGCATACTTGAAAAAAATTGACAGTCACTTTCTGGCACCTTGAATGAAAACCATGGCTCTTACTAAACTAGGCTGTTAGATGTCAAATGCCTTGCTCAGGATCTTTGGACTACCAGTTCTCGGCCAAGTTCCCCCTGCCCCCACATGCATACAAAGTATGAGTGGACTTCTTTACTTTCTCTTCTTTCCTCCCAATAAAGTATGACTGTTTTTCCAAATGTGGAGTAACTTGCGTATTTCTTCTGAGAAAAGTCCTTGGCTTTTTCCTGTGGATTTGTGACCTAATCCTCCACTTCATTCAGCCCCTCTGTACAAACACTGTATATACCCATAGAAAGGGAGGTTTACTCTTAATCAAGTATCGCCTAATCTACCTACTAAATTACCCCCTGGAGACACAGGGGCTCACTCCTTCTTACAGGGTTTTCGGTTTTCATTCTGTGAGTGGCTCTTTGACAGTCCTTGGTAAAGAGAGCATCTGTTTGGCAAAAGCTGAGGGTCACGCAGAATTTAATCCAATGTATTTGTCAAATGAAATCATCATTATCATGAGGGTAGGGTCCGTTAGAATGGCAAGGCTTGGAGTGGGGGTAAGAAGATACTTGCTCTAATGATGTAATCATCTGTTCGTCCCAGAGGCAGCAACCAAGGAGGATGGGATTCCCTTTTAGATGTGATCACATTTGTGTATTTTTTTGGTTCCTGAACTATAGTGTCTAAGAGAAAGGCAGCCACCCTCCTGGATCTCCAGGGAATGCTGAAAAGCAGACAGCAAGCCCTTCCAGGTTGTGCTCCTCTCTGGAATTAGGAGGACACCTAGCTCTACAGAGCCTGCCTTGCTTTTGACTACTTCAGGCTTTGACCTGGCAGGTTTAATCTAAAACCTAACCCCTCGAGTTGGGGCTACGGTTGACAGGCATCTTAGAATTTATTTTTCTTTTTCTTGTGTGTTAACATCAAATGCTGGTATTCCATGTTGTTAGTAACAGAGTAGCAACACACTTTTCTTCTGGTTCTCTGCTCTGTGTTTTCCCATTGGCCTTGAGGCTCGAGGGCAAGTTGTGACTGTCTTCACTCTATAAGTGAGGTGCTCTGGCTTCTCTGACAATTTGTAAATTCCACTGAAGACAAAGCTTTAGTGTTCTTCTTGTCATGGTCAGGCCCAGACTCTGAGAAGATGTCGCAGACAATGTCACCTTAAGTAAATCACCTGGACTAGAGATCGTACTTGAAAAGCCACTGAGCTATGGGACATTAGTGACATATGTTTGCAAGCCAGACAAGGTCGCATACTTCTCTGAACCCAGAACATAGGAGTCCGAGGCAGGTAGATCTCTGAGTTCAAGGTCAGTCTGATCTATGTAGCAAATTCCCAGCCATCCAGAATTACATAGTGAGATCCTGTCTCAAAACAGATCACACAACCAAGTGAAGGTGTGTGTTGAGATCATCATCTTCATGGATGTGGATTTCACACGGACTCAAGTGTTTCTTCAGTAGGATAAATAGAGGCATTGCTGAACAACCCACACTTCAAAGGCAAGGGATAATTGTATTGTCTCCTAGATAGAATTTATGTAACTCACATGCATACTTCTCATGCCGCCTCTAGGGGGCAGTCAAATTCAGCATGCTTGAAAAACACCAGATCACTTAAACCTGCTCTCCCTGGCCTGGGTGATTATGGCAGCTTTGTCCTAAGATGTTTCTTGCTACCAGAAGTTGGAAGCGGATGGGTGGGGGTGGGGTGGGACCTGCAAATCACAGTATGTGTCACCCTGATGCCACACCCACTTCCTAACAGATGCTGCTATGTCAGCATGTCATGACCCAAGGCAGAGGCCTAGACATGGTTAATTTCTAAAAATGTTACCTTTGACTTATGGCTTGTCCAAGGCTCTGCTAAACTATGCATTCGAACACTCCAGGTTGAGGAAATGACAGTCAGTGCCATACGCAATGATTTATCTGGAAACCTTGCAAAAGGAAAATATAGCTATAAAATCTGTTCCCATTCATTTACTAGTCTCTCCTGTAATTCACGTTTGCGGATTGGGTGAGTTGAATTTATGACACCTTTAACATTTTCTCTGCTGTTACACTTTGCTTCCACATCTTTCTTATTTATGTTGCCTAGGGAAAAAACCTGCAAGGTTAAGCAAGCATACGTTTTCTTTACTAGGAAAGACCATAGACTTCTTTCTTCTTTTTTAAATGTAAGCTTGTTTTGTTGGTGAGAGAAGTAGGGTCCAGCAAAAGTCTGGAACCTGCCCAAGAGACTGGAGGGAGTTATTTGGAGAGAAGAGACCTTTATCCTAGGTGCTTTGACATCCCTAAGAGCCATCTGTGACCCTCACTGGCTCTGTAGGTGATATGCTAGGTAGGCTATAACTGAAAAAAACCCTCTCACCCTCTCACCCTCAGCACTGGATTTTACTTTGGTGGCCTAGGATGATGAGAAATAAACATGAAACTTTATTATTTTTTAACTTTTATTTATTTAACATTTATTTATTTATTTATTTAGTCTTTTTGTTTTGGGACAAGGTCTTGCTATGTAGGTAGCCAGGAATGGTCCTGAGCTCCCAGTTCTCCTGCTTCAGCCTCCTGAATGCTAGAATCACACTCATGTGCCACCATGCCCAGAAACTATTATCCACACTTTAAAAACAGGATCTTCTACTGACCTGTATACCTCTTTTTTTTTTTTTTTTTTTTTTTTTTTTTTTTTTTTTTTTTTTTTTTTGCCTTTAAAGATAGAGTAACTCAAGAAGTGGTAAGTTGGTGCTGGAGAAAACTGTAGTCAGTTTAGCCTACAAAGTTTAGGACTCTCTAAATTACAATGAAAGCTGATTTCGGTTATTTTAATCTCTGCCGGTTTCCTTCATTGGTCAAGGATGTCACCCGTAAGGAAATTTACAGTGTTTCTTTTCATAGAAAATGAGTATGGACTGTTTGGCAAACTCATCAAAAAGATGGCAAATGCCACTGTTTGCTGAGCAGTGGGGTAGGCCGAGGGTGATGTCACTTGTGGAGTTTTCTGGGAAATACTAACTCTGAGAGTAACATGTGGGAACTTCGCTGGAGTGTGCTAGAGAGAGCTCAGAGAGAATTTAGGCTGCAGTGTGGTCCTAACAGAGGGAGCTGAAGTAGTTATTAAGAGGGAGTTGATCCTATTTGAGGTTGGAGGCTGCCTGCCCTTGGTATCCCATTGGTAGTCCTGTTCTCTGTATCTTATTGGTAGGCCTTGGCCTTGGTAGCTGTGATCCTTGGCCAGGCAGCTTTTGGGAAGGTACACTCAAGGCAATTGGGGAGTGAGTTCTATAGTACTGAGTGGGTATCTCTTCTGTTCTCCACCAGATATCTAGCAACCAGCCAACACACATGCTATACTCTTGTTTGACAAGCATGGCTGACACCCATGGCTGATCTCTAGACTTGCCAACCCAGCTTCATTATTCTTACTACAAAGAGGCATTCAGTGACCAGCCAGTTGATCAAAAACACACTGACTTGTTCGTTAGTATCAACAACTTCATGAGGTTTCTTTAAAGTCATTTACAAATGAACAAATTGAGTCTAGGCGACCTTAGTGAATGGAATCGCTGTTGTTTTAACTCCTTGGGACTCGGGCCATCCTAGAAGGGAGGAATGAGAGCTCAAGCAGGCAGTGGGGCTGGTTTCTGCGGTAACCATCATCTCAAATGACCAGGGTAGACATTGAACAAATAAGTTTTGTCTTTTATGGCTTTTGTTTTCTCATCTGTAGAAAGAGAGACTTGTAGTAGGGCACAATCCCTTCCATCTTTGAAATTCTCAGGTCTGAGGACTATTGAAGAATGAACATATGTCATAACCAAAGGGCTACCTTCTGGGCTACCTGGAGGAATGTGGCCAAATAGATCAGGAAAGCCCTGAAGGGGGCATCTGGGAAGACCTTACCAGCTTGGCAATGCATGCCGTGAGTCTGATCCCTCTGTCAGCTTCCCTTTTAGAGGGCAGACTCTGCCAATTAAAGAGACCTCTACAGCATGCATGGACACAGCATGTTTTCTTCCCTGGAGCAATGGGTTACAATAACACCTTAATTGTTACTTTTTAGCATAAGATAGATTAGAACCGTGACAGTCTGGACACAAGATACACAATGCGGAAACGTCTCAGTGCTGTGCTGCAAACGAGGGTTAGTGACTTATTTCTCAAGGGCAGGATCTATGTGGTTTTCAAATGTAATTGTTTGTGAAGTAGACTATTATTTTAATAAGCCATTATGTCAATAGGGACTATTTCTCCCAACGGTGTGGGTCACAGTGAACTGTGGGAAAACAAAGAATGGACTAACGAGACAAATGCCAGGTTGATATGATCTAGGTTTGCATTTCTCAAAATATGTTTATTGAAGTGATAGTTGTATAAGATACAGTAATATCAGAATGGTTCCATTTGTCAAGCAATTTGGAAAAAATTCCTCCTCTATCCTATATTAAAGGCTCTGAGAAGTCCTGAAGACAAGGGGACCATTTCATGCTTTTTAATCCTACATTTTTTTTTCCAAATTGTTTGACAAAAAGGCCTTTGTTTTTTCCCTAGAATGTCTGTTAACATTGCACAAAATTAAAGGTTTTTTTTTTTTAATCTTAATCAATGCTGCTCTAGGCAATCACAATGCTGATAACAGATACGGAACAAGTTTTTTAGGTTAATTTTAGATGGAGTAGACACTGCTTTGGTAGCATAGAGAGAATCGTTTTTGCTGAAGGAGAGTTTCCTCCTTATTGACTAGTAACATTTTGTTAGAATGATGGACAGTTTCACATCTGACATGCTTCTTAATAGACTGAACCTCCTGAATAAAGCTGACATGGATGAAACATGGAAAATGTTTGTGATGGTCAGGCCATAGTCCTCCCTGTTATTTCTCCCCTTTAAAGGCCACACTGGCTCTGGGTTATGAGTTCCCGTGATGGTCAGGCCATAGGCTTCCCTGTCACTTCTCACCTTTAAAGGCCACACTGGCTCTGGGCTATGAGTTCCCATTAGGCAACACTGAAAATCCAGATCTAATGAAGAATGCTTTAGAAGAATATGTGTAAGTTATTTCAGCTTTAAAATATTCAGTTCTCCATACAGTGGATGGTGGTTAACACAGACTCATACACCTGGTCAAAATGCAGAGAGGAAGTGACTGTCAAGTGTTCATTTATAATGAAGCATTTGTATCGAATACCCTCTCCCCAAGGCTCAAAGGGTCATTGAAGAAATGGCAGTGGAAAGATTCTAAGAGCCAGTAGTTGGGGGCGGTGGGGACCAGAGTGAAGCAGTGTCTTTTGGCATGACAAGATGACTACTCTCATGACCTCACAACAGCTGTGGTTTTCTGCACAAGGGCAATCCAGTCAACATTCCAACATGGATGGTGAACAGCTCATAAACTACACCCCTAACTGTGAAGTTATTGATGGTTGGTGGCTTCTGGGGTAGGTGAGTCAGCTTTTCTTAAGGGCATGGCCCCTAGTATATGGAGTCATTCACTGGAGCCTAGTACATAGCTTCATACTCATAAGCACATGGGGGGCACAATTGGATAAGATGACATGAAGTTGGGAGGAGGACTGGGGAGTTGGGTGATGGATTCAGGAGGACTCATGCAGGAGAGTAGAGGATGAGCATGATCAAATACATTGTAAGCATATGTAAAATTTCTAAAGAGTTGATAAAAACATTTTTAAAAATTTTGATGACTTTTCTGTACCCAGTGTTAGCTCTCACTTGGTTGGAACCATTCCCTGGCCCTGTGAAATACCATACTGGGATTACATTAGGCTGTCAGTCTTCCAGGAAAATAAAGCATGGAGAGACCCCGGCATTACCAACACACTTGTTTTGAGTTTGGTTGTACTCTGTTGGCCATGAAGAATCCTTATGCAAATTAGAAAACTATAAACCTTAACTTGTGAACCACTGAACAATGTAAGTATGGAGGGCTGTCACCTGCTGGCTCATCTTCTCTTAAGTGAGCTATAATTTGTGAATGAGCGGTACCTCCTTTAACCTGGCTTGATGACAGCTTTGTTCTTTACTCATCTTAAGAGCTCATTTTCCTCCTCCATTTAAGTGAGAATTAAAGCTATACTTGACTGTAGGTCTGGCTTGCCTCGATCAAGTTCCCCATCCCCGCCCCCCGCCCCAGAATTACCATGCATACATTAGAGTCTAAGGTTGGAGCCCAGAGATTCAAGAACTCTGGAATCTGGAGAATACATAACGGGTATTACAGATTCTGTGAACATTTTCTTTCTCAAATCTTATTTTCTGCAAAGCAAAATAAGTTTGTCTGCATGTTTTAATTGCTTGGGAAGTAGAAATCCCTCCATGACTTCATGTGTTCTTGTTTCTCTTTCACACTCAGTAGTAGACAGATATCATTGTCTTAGGAGTTTATTGCTGAGAGGAGATGCCATGACCAAGGCAACTTTTATAAAGGATAACATTTAATTGGGGCTGGCTTCCAGTTTGAGAGGTTCAGTCCATTATCACCATGACGGGAAGCATGGCAGTGTCCAGGCAGGCAGGGAGCTGGAGAAGGAAATGAGAGTTCTACATCTTGATCCCAAGGCAGGCAGAAGGAGCCTCTCCTCCACATTGGGCATAGTCTGAGCATCAGACCTCAAAGTCTAGCCCCACAGTGACTGACACAGCTTCTTCCAACAGGCCACACCTACTCCAACAAGAATGCACCTCTTAATAGTGTCAGCTCCAGTGGGCCAAGCATCCACACACGAGTCTATGGGTGCCACGCCTACTCAAACCATCACAGTCACCACTAAGCAACATAACAGAAGACAGAAGAGAGGGTCCAGAGGGACGGGCAGCTGAATGAGCTCCACAGGGTGCATTCTAAGGGAGGGAAGCTGGCTTGTTATCTTCCACCCACAGCAGCTTCTCCAGCTTTTGGGGGAAGAGTCCCTTCTCTTCTGATAGCCACCCCATTTCCATTATGTTTGAGCCAGTAAATATCATTTGTACTCACATACGCCCTTTGCCATGCTATGACAGCATGAAACAGAATGGCCTGGGCTCATACCTGTCTTCTATCCTTTCAGGTACTTGTTTAGTGTGTCCCATTTTGTGTCTTTCCTAAAGTTTCAAGTAACCACTGTCAACATCAGTAGGATACACTTTACCGTTTCTGCATAGACTGTTGTATTGTCTCTCCCATGCAGGGTGGCAATTGCAGTCCTTTGCACATTTAGCCTCCTCTCCCATGAGAAGATGCCTGAGGACACTCTATCCTCTGTCCTCTAGAAGGCAGGGCTCTGATACCTGCCTTCAGAACAGCTTAAGTCCATGGTAAGCTCGTAAGCAAGCTGTGACTAACCGAATAGACACAATTGTGAGTAAGCTCCCCTAGCAGTTCCAAGCACTGGCTGTGCTGCCTGTGCAAAGAGAAAGAACTGAGAGGCTGTGTGGTAGCAAGAAACAGGAACAGGGCAGGGCATGAGTTCTGACAGAGACCCTCAGTGCCAATCTCCCTGTGAAAAGGTAGGTTTTTTTTTTTTTTTTTTAACCTTTTTTTTCTTTTCTCTTCTCTTGGATATTTTCTTTATTTACATTTCAAATGATATCTCCTTTCCTGATTACCCCTCCGAAAAAAAATAAAAAAAACAAAAACAAAAACAAAAAACAAACCCTGTTTCTTCCCCCCAACACCTGCTCACCAACCCACCCTCCTGGCCCTGGCATTCCCCTACACTGGAGCATAAACCTTCACAGGACCCCTAAGGACCTCTGAGAAGGTAGTTTTTTAAATCGGTGTCTTTTTCAGTACCCTGTATGTAACAAAAACAAGTAACTAGTTATTTTAACAATAGGATATATGGGTGGTTGAGTGTCAGACACTCACTGTCTAGATTTTGTCATGAATATGGTTTGAACAGATTTGTTGCCAGAGATGAGCTTGCCATTGCTTGAGCATGCCTCTGGAGATCTGTCTCTCTCTCTCTAGCAGTGCCAGCTGCTGAGGGCACCCTGTTCATGTTTAGGCCTTGGACCAATAACTATTGCATGGGCATCAACTTTTGCACTACTTCAGTAGAGATTAATTGATACAAAGGTCGTGGTTACTTAGTAAGTTTGTGGTTGCACCAGCTGTGTGCTGGTAAGTTCAGATAATTTCTGAGCCTCTGTAAATGCCACCACCACACCTAAGCCTTGTCCTCAGGAAGATGGTACTGATCTCTCAGCTCCCTGAATGAGCACTCTTTCCCTGCCACCTGTCACCTCTGTAATCTGTATTCATTTCCCAGCATGACCATTGTTACTCAAAAGCTTTCTGGAACCCCTCTAGCTACCTTGAAACTCACAAGAAGACCCCCCCCCCCTTGTCATTGCAGCTTATTCTTTCCAAAACCCAGCATCTCCAAATTTGGTCCACAGATTGGCTCTGTAAATCATGTTTGTAAGGTTATGTGGCTGGCTTTATACACTCCTGGGGCATTGTGCCAGATCCTGGAGGAGGCTCCAAAGGCATTTCTCAAAAGGCCACAAGGAGAAAGGCTGTGTGTGTGTTGTAAAGTAACAACCTCTACCTCCATGCCTCCTTAGAATGGAGATGATGTGTGCGGAGATAAGAATGTTCTGGCATATTTTGTAAACTTATCTCTCTTTTCCCCTCAGACCACATGATTTTATTTTGAAGTGAAGTACATCTAGTTTCTAAGCATCATATAAATAATACACTGATTGGATTTCCAAGTCTTCAAATTCCTGCTTCTATACTGTGAAAAATTCAAAGTCATTTATAGCCACATGAAAACCATACCTTGCCAAAATTATGTCAACATCATAGGCAATGCTAACTCCATGGAGGCCAGAATTTTCCAGAGACCCCCCCGAGTTTGTGCTGGTCCCCTTTCTTTGTCTGGATCTGGTTTTTGTTCTTCTCTCTCTTTCCTCTGAAGAGAGGTAGCCTCACTTTTCATTTTTTAATCCAGGGTCAGACAGGCCTGGATCTCACTCTTCTTTTTATCACTCTGCACTGAATACTGTTGAAGGTCCCTAAATTTGCTCTTCCCCAATCGACTCCTCTTTAAAATTGGGAGAGAACAACCTCAGCAGTCAGTCCTCAGTGACCTCAGTGGCTTGTGCACGTCCTGGCATCTCAGGGGAAAGCCATCACCACTGTCCTTTGTACACGGGACATACTCAGAGAAGGATGAGCATGGCCACTGTTGCCTCATTCTTAGACCTAGTGCTGATGAGATGTTCAGTCCTTTTCTGATAAGTCTTGTTAGTGACATTGCTAATTTTATGTCTTTAAGTTAATCCCTCCATTTTCTCCGGTTACATTGTACTAAAGATCTGCATGCCTGTTCTGGTAGTTCAGCATTGATTGCGAGGCAAGTCTAAGATTTATGGTTCTGTATACTTTTTCCCAGCATCATAAATTTTTAAAACTTTTCTTAATGCTTGGCAGCAAGCCTACCCTCATTGTTTGAGCACACATGCACATATGGTATATGTGTATGCATATGGATATATGTGCATCCATGGATATCTGCTCTCTATTTTATCTGCTTGCCTTGAAACTTCGTAGCTTTCTTAATTCACTCCCTGGCATTAGTTGGCTGTGTTTTCTACTTCTAAATTAAACCTCAGAATAATTTGACACTTAGGCACCAAAGTGGCAGCCTTTAAAAAGCCACTGACTTTGTATAGACAGATACTTGGGACAGAAAGCCCTTTCTTCTTTGTGCTTATTTGATGTCTGGCCTCACCTGGTTTGGTGAAGCAAACTCTGGGTGGGTTGAACTAAATATGGTCTTGTATGCCCATGCACTGGAGGTGGATAAGCGTTTCCCGTAAGTTAAGGGACTTGATGTAGTCTCCAGGCCAGAGGCCACAGGAAAGAGGAGGCTGTGAAGCAAACAGCATGGCTCCTGTGGCCATGTGGTTTGCACACAGTTGGTCTGGGCCACAGAGGGCCCTCGGAACAGACTTTGACAGCTACTTGGTCAATTTGATTGATAGTTTGGGGTACATGGGTGGGAGGAAGGACCCCCTGAAAAGTATTTATAACACCCTGTACACATAGCCTGCAGACCTGCAGAGGCAGCCACAAAATGAAGCTAAACACACATTTCAACTGTGAAATAAATTTTAGAAGTGCTTTGTGAACTTCCCCGTTGGAGTTAAAGCACACAACTGTTTGTTATTCTTGCTTCCCATGGTTGCATGGTTTTTGTTTCTCTATTGTCGATCTCAATTGTTGCTTAGGGTTCCCAATTCAGGCTGGCTCGAATCCAAACTTACGTAGAGCTATTTTGCTAAGAAATTAAGATATTTTACCCTGGCTTCATCTCTGTATGGAGATGAAAGCTTTCTCCTTTCTCAACCTGAAGGCTGACCTTTGAGATTAGGTTCCATTTCTTTTTGACTTTTCATAGTAATTAACATGAATAGTTTTGCTAGCCTAAGTAATGTATTGATTCCTTTTGTTTTCCGTGCTTCTTTGTCAAAAGACACCTCGTGATAAAGCTGGGCTTGTAGCTCTCTGTTGTAGAATGCTTGTCTAGCATGCATAACGCCCTGGGTTTCATTAACTGCTCTACAAGAATAGTTTGAAAATAACACAGTGGTTTAAATGAGAAATGTATCCAACAGGCTTGGGCATTTGAACAATTAGTCCCAAGATGTTGGTGGTATTTGGGGAACTTTATAAAGTGTGGCCTTGCTGGGGGGGAGTATGTCACTGGAGGCTTTGAGAATTAATAGTGTCTTCCTAGTTCTACTTTACTCTTTACTTCCTGTGTGCCACTGAAGATTTGGTCTCTCAGCCTCTTGCTCCTGCTGCCATGTGTCTCCACCATGATGAGATTTTATAATTCTGGAACATGAGCCAAAACAAACTCTTTCTTCTCTAAGTAGCTCTAGTCATATTTTATCACAGTACTAAAATTTTAACAGCACGAATACAAATAAAAAACAACTCCCCCCAGCTACCTAAAGATAGGTTACCCCATTTCTAGCAGGAGAGAATTCCAGAATGGAGGCAGGAGATGTAGCTCAGATGTCCACTGCTTGCTTAGTGTGCACAAGGCTCTGGACTTTAAACTCCAGAGAGCCAGGTAGGGGTGTAAGAATGAGTAAGAATGAATTCTATGATGGCACAGTCCTCAGAGTCCTCTATACTTTGAATGATTTTAGCCATAGTTCTAAGCAGGAATGAAGGAATCTGTTGGCCTCTTACTCTTCTGGGTACCAAGTACATTAGGAAGAAACATTGCAAGGTAACAAGGGAGAAGAATAGCTGGGAAATGAGGAATGTGTAGCATTCCAGCCAAGAGTTAAAGAAGCAGCAGCGACCATGCATGTAAATATGGGGAAGATGAACACTCCAGATAAAGAGCATGCACAAAAGACAGGAGGTTCGAACGAGCATAGGCTAGTGAGCAAAGAGCTCTTCTGTCAGGTAGGGGAGAAAGCAGAGATCCAACCTAGGTGAGGTCGCCCTCCACTCCAAACTAGGGACTGTATATCAGAATCCCAGCTATGACATTATTCCTAATGAACTACCAACATGCTAAAAACAAGAACATAAAAATGTACCCTTGAGTCTGACCTGAGTCTGACCTGAGTTTAGGGTCTTACTGCACATTTCACAGCCTGAATCTGAATCGTTATTGTGTTCTCTGATGGGTGGTATAGAACACTAGGACATTCTCCCATCTGAAGACTTTGGCTTCCCTAGATTTTATTTAATGTTCTCTTAGGGTAGAATTTGGGGGAGGGGTTTAGCATCCTGGTTCTTGGTTAGCATTTAGGCATCACCTGTAGTTCTGAGGACATTTTGCTGCCAGCCTGGACCTCTTACTACCAGCTTTCCTATTTCCTTATCCCATGTGCATTTCTGATTTTAGTTAGCCAGTGCTGGTGGCAGTTTAGAGGATCAAACAACCCTCTGCCATTCTCCCCCAATTAGTTTGGTGAACTTTTAATGGCATATGCATTATTTTGACAATAATAAAAATTTAAAAAGAGACAATAATTTAGAAACTTAAAACAAGAAATCGATATCAGCACACTCTGATCTTTTTTTTTCCCCCTGGTGGACGATTGAAAGACACATTTACTAAAATTTCTTCCATTGTTTAAAAGTGCTGTGTCTAATGAAATACTACCAGATAGGAAGTATTCATCTACGACATGGCATGGCTATAAAACACACAGACATCCATGTGATATACATTTTATAGCTTTGTGTATTTTACAGGCAAAACACTAAAACAGGGTAGAAATACTACCGTGTACAGTGAAGTCAGCTTTAACAGTGACATGGGACAGCCTGGGTATCTGCCTGCCTTTTGTTTATATGTGTGTAATTATGATTTCATTACTTGTTACCAGGTATTTCTAAACGTTGTCTTGTCTTTATATTTTTCCACATTGGAAGTTTCTCCAGATCATCTCCTTGTTGGGTGAGTGGTTCTCTCTGTAACTGGAATGATCAGACCAGAGACTCATGTGGCCTGGTGTCACTGAGACACAGCCTAGGCATATGCCTGGCTGTCTCAAGCCACAGTGTTAGTGCCCTTTAAGTCCCACTTGCATCTCACTTCTTTACTTTTTCATATCAAATTGCTCCCTGGGGTTCTGCTGATTTTGACCTCTAAACCATCTTAAGTGAGCTCTCCTTTTCCTATATCTTCCACCTCTATCTTTGATCTGACTGTGATCTCCTCTGGTTTGGATCATGCCAAGGCTTCCCAGATGAACCATTACTTTAAGACATGGTACTTCTATCCCGACTCACTCTCCACCTTTCCCCACCACCACCCCTTCTCAGAGGATGAACGGGCAAGAGCTCTTTATTGGAATAAGTAGAGCCCTGTAGTCTTACCGTCCTGTCTGTTCTTCACTCGGCTTGCTTTGTCCCCAGTTTTAGGATGTGGCAACTCTAAGCAGGTCTGTTCAATTCACACCCAGATCAGCTAAGTCTCTCTCTTATCTAGCTCCAGCCACACTGACCCTGCTGCACTCAAATCTGGTTAAGTAGAATGTACTGAACAAGACAGTGGGAGAAATCACCTTGTCTTAGTTTCGTTTCTGTCTTTAGGATGATCTAGCCCTTAGCCAAAGGGCACATTCTAAAAAAAAAAAAAAAAAAAAAAAAAAAAAAAAAAAAAAAAAAAAAAAAAAAAGAAAGAAAGAATGGATGGCCTTAGACCTTAGACTTGTCAGGTCTAAGAACTTCAGAAGCTTATCCATAGGTTTCAGAGTATGTGATTGACTCTCTTATTTTAAAGTATCAGCTTCGGTGCCATGAGGTTAAATTAGGGAGCAGTCTGTTCACTCTGCTGATCCACCTATACTCCAGCTGGGAAGGAACTGGGCTCTTAATTTATACACTCCACTACTACCTCCTCTTCATGCCCACACTCCAAACACCATGCAACACAAGGTTTTGCCTTCTTGGATCCTTTCTGTCTGCCTTCTCTCCTCTCGATTAGTTTTCCAGGCCAGTGCTCCTCTAGGTGTGACTGTGGGTGTGGGAACTCAGGTGAGAGCAGAAATGTTCTACTCTGAAGGTATAAAAGGAAAGCAAAGAACCCTCACAGAGATCTAGACTAGAGCTGAGCTATCTAGAGCCCTGCTTGGCTTACTACAGCCGCAGGCCACATCCACCATGTTACCAGTGGAGGTGAGTAAGTTTGGTGACTGCAGCCTTACTCCTCCTCTTGTGTGTTGTCATGAGGCAGAGTTGAGTGGTTGTCATGGAGACATAGCTTTCCAAGCTTGGCATATTTACCACTTGATCTTTTTGCAGAAAAAAAAAATATCCTCAAGCCCTAGCCCAGAAAACAATGGCGTCTTTTGTAAAGAAAGGCTTACTTCTACCTGCCTAACCCCTCTTTATTAGAAGTCTTACATGAGCCTCTGTCTCCCTGGATGGCTACTTGTATTGTTACCGAAGCCAACTTTCCAGGGTATGAGTCAGATTCTGGGCAGTAAAAAAATCATCGACAGAGAATAGGGTAAACCTGCCCCTTATACATTTCTAACCAGCATTGTCAACCTAATGAGAGCTGTTT
>NW_022196915.1:14604260-14631207 GCF_008632895.1 Mastomys coucha
TTTTTAACACGTAAGACTTTACTTGGAGTAAAATAACTAACAGCTAAATCTCCAGAGCTAATAAATTTGTCTCGACAGGCAATTCTGATTAATTGGAGGCTGCCCCTTACATTGGGAGGAGTAGGAACCTCTGGAAGACTCAGTGCTGAAATTGACAAGTGATGTCTTTCAGGATCTGTACATGTTCATGATCCTCTGAAGGCAGGGGGAAGTTTAAAGCCACAGGTGGCTATGGCTCTGTCTGCTGCAGTGTAGCCTCTCCTCAGCTGAACACTAACCAGTGGGCCTTTGTAACCAGCGTCAGCTTAGTTCTGAGCTGTCATGGACGTTCAGGTACATCAGTAGACTGTTTGTATACACAACAGTTGAGAATAATTCTGCTTGTGGTTATGTCCTCAGTCACTCTTTGGTAAGCCATGTAGGACATACATCTTGCCACAACTTTAGCCATGCTCAGTGGCAGTAGGTACTTCATCGCCCATCAGCTCCAGACTCTCACACTTTCAAAGCAGAAATATACTATCAGCTAAACAATTTGCCATTTCTTCTACCTATCCCATCCCTGGAAACTATAGTTTTATTTTCTGTTTCTACAAATTCTTCTGGTCAATGTATCATAAGCAAATGGAACTATACCATATTTGTCTTCTTACTTATTTCACTTACTACAGTCTTCATGGTTCCCTCACATATCTGGATCTCCTTTATTTTGGGGGTGAGTGATATGAATAATATTTCAGCACAGTGACAATTTGGTGTCTGCCCCACCCAGCCATCATATGTGGATTGTATCTGTTGAAACAGCCCTTAAACAGCAGTGCGCACCTTTCTTTTGATGTCCCTGTGTTTAATTCTTAGGGCATGCAATCAGAAGTGGAATTGTTGGGTTATATGCTTATTGTGAGTTTAGGGTTATGAAGAGCTGCATTGCTGTCTTTACAGCAGAGGCACCATTCTATATTCCTGCCAGTAATGCGCAGGGACATTCATCTTTCCATGTTCTTTCTAGCCAAATTTGCTGTGATGGTAGCAATATGTGTGTTTTTGTGTGTGTGTGTGTGAGAGAGAGAGTGTGTATGTGTACATGTGTGTGCAAAGTATTATCTCACAGTGTCTGAGTATCTCACAGTGTCTAATGAAACTGAACATCTTTTCACCTGTCTGTATCTTCTTTGAGGATATATATGTTTGTTTAAATTGAACCAAGTTCTACTCCTAATTTTCTCATACAGCAGGGTTCCTTAAATCAGGAGAGAGTTCTGCTGGGATGTCCCTACATAGGCCTGAGAGGTAGTGGCGGTCACTCTGGGGCTCCCTGGGATTGTAACTATTAGCCAAGAATGAGGAGGAAATTCAGTTCCCAGTGAGATGGGTTTGCTCTGAAACGGCCATAGAAGCAGAGACAGAGAAAGTGGGAGGGGGAAGCGTGGTGGTTTGCATCCTCTGTCTTCTCTCTATCCTTCCTAGGATCGAGAGAAAGAGGAGGGGAGACAAGGAGACACATTAATTCAACTGGGTTTCTACTTAAAATAGGTCTCTCTCAAGGTTACAAAGCCTCAAATTCCATAAGTGACATTTTTAGGGTGGTTTTTTCTTGATTTGTTTTTATATTTTTTCCTCTGCGGAGTTCTTTGATTATCTCACCATAATTGCTATGTGTGTGGTGTTTCCCTGCTGTTGGCTATATTTAAGTGAAGCAAAATTTGAGTTGATTTTGTTAGAAATGTCCCTCTGGGAGCATTGGATTTACTTTGATTCCAGTAAGAAAATAAATTTAAATTAAATTTTAATATACTTAAAGTAAGCAATTTGAAACTGTAGATAAGAAACATTCTGGAAGAGTTGATAGAAAATTCTAGCTCAGTCAGACAGGATGACTTTGGGGTATGTTTGGGAAGGTCTCTGAGTGTGTGTCACTCTATTCACCAACATGTAGGGCAAGACAGCCATTCTGGGTCACTTTTACAGGTTTCAGCTCCAGAGGACAGATGTGCGCATTTGGTCACAAAGCCTCCCGTACATAAGGAAAAACATCAGCTAGTTATATTTATGACAAAAATCATCTCCCTAACTAATCCCCAGTGAATTTTCTTTATTTTGTGTATATATGTTGTATGTGGGCATGTGCATGTGCCAGGACACCCAAACGGACATCAGAGGACAACTTTGTGGAGTCAACCCTTTCCTTCTATCTTTGTGTGAGTTCTGCAAGTTGAACCAGGTCAACTGAAGTAGGTCCCTGTGTGTGTAGCAAGGGTTTTCCCAGCACTGAGCCATCTACCAGGCCTGACTTTGATTTTCAGATGTCTCATCAAATAGCCTTTAGAAGTTGATCATAATTCCTAACAAACAAGATTTTTCAGTTACTTTCCCTTAGCCCTTCCCATATATGGGTGGCGTGTGTGTCTCATTCTTTTGACCAACTGCCCAATGCACTAGGTTGTATTTCTTATTTTTTGGTATCCCTGCCCCCAATTCTGTTGTGATGACAGAACTCTGGACTGTCTTGCTGAGAGTTCCATTAATTGTCAACCTTTCCTCATAGACTCTATAGGGCCAACACGCTTGGGAAAGCCACCTTCAGGAGACAAATGTGGAACCCAGTGAGAACTGGGAGGTGCCTTTTCAAAGCTACATAAGACTCTGCCCCTGCTCATCTCTTTCCTCCCTTCCTCAAAGCCAATGCCATCCCAAGAATGCTAATGTTCATAAGAGTTCAAAGACTTAAACGATCATAACTATGTGGATGTTATTTAATTGCCTTATTTTATTACAAGACTCTGCAAAGTTTCAGATTCATATTGGTGGGCAATTATGGTCTACATAGATTCAGCCCAAGCCTCTAATCCTATCAACCAAAGCAAATGTGAAGCGTTTAGTGAATAATTTATTGCCCAGTCACACAAACACATTCGTGGTTGGTTTTCACTTCAGCATGTGAGCAACAAACATGTGGTGGGAACAGTCTGGGGACATGCTGGGAGGCTATGGAATTCCCTGCGGAGCTGAGATGTGAGGGTTCCACCCCGCTGTCAGGCAGGCTGCTGGGCTTGAAGTCTGCTCTCCTCTCCTCACATCTCAGTGTGACCTGATGCTGCTGATCCTTTCTCAGCCACTGCTCTCTTCAGTGTGGAAGCAGAGATAACCCCGTCCAGGAGTGAGGAAGATGAAATGGGGCCATACTAGAAAGAGATTTGGGGAAGGTGCTAACAAGTACTAAACAAGTACTAAGCACTGGATAAATGCCTCTGCTGTTACTACCATGGTCCTCATGGCACCACATCCTTTCTTCCTGTCTGCTTTTCTCCAGGCAGCCTCATGTGCAGATGTCATTTTGCAGTTTGAAGTAGGCAAGAAGCACTGATGTGTTAAAGTAGGTCCCTGTGAGATATGCTATTCTTTTCAGTGGGGTCTATTTGGAGATGCCTAGGGAGCTAGTGTGTGTGTGTGTGTGTGTGTGTGTGTGTGTGTGTGTGTGTGTGTGTGTGTGTGTGTGTGTGTGTGTGTGTGTGTGTGTGTGTGCGTGTGTGTGTCCAATGCTCTTCTCATTAAACAGCAGCTGCCCATTACTGATAAGAAACTAATATTTACTTTCTGGACCATTTTAAAGATATTTCAAAATACATAGAATAATATAATAAAAATCAACTTCTTTGAACCTTATTCTAAATAAGTTTTACTTAATAAATACATGAAAGTATGTAAATAATGAATTTGGTACCTGTTTCACATTTTAAAGACTCCCAATCCTGATCCCTGATCCCCTCAATGGGAAACACACACACACACACACACACACACACATACACACACACGTATATGACCTCCCATGATTTTATATAGACTATTGATTGTATAGACTATTTTTTTTTACAATTTTATTAAATAAGAATATTATAAGAAATATACGCTCCTGTTTTATACAACATAAATTGCTTCATTGTTTCCTCTATTCCTCACTGGCCCTCTTTCTGTCCTTGAAAACGCTGGAGGTCCTTTGACCTCTGAATTTTGAGGAAACCCTCCTTCCCCTGGTCTCTTGGCTACATTTCTGTCCTTCATGTCTCCATCATGTCCTTAAGTCTTCCTGGGATGTGCAGACCCCACCAGCACTCATTTTTTTCTTTGAGGACATCTTTCTCTCTGGGACTTTTCCTTCTGTGAGTTACTATACATGCTATTTATTTCCTTTATCTTCAGCTGTCCCCCATCACCAGAATCAACTTCTCTGAAGATAAGGCCATGAGAGTTTTAGTTTTGGCCTGACTTAATGATTTGCCTTCCCCAATGTCCACGTAATGTCAATCCCTCTTTGCTGACTGAATAAATGTATATTTTTAGGTATTTCCTATTTTTCTTTTTTCTACAAAAAAAAAAGATAGAATCAGGTCAGGTGGAATAGTATTCTTTCTTATAGTATTATTTTAAACTTTATATAAGTTGGTCTTTGCATATCTGTTCTTATATTGTCTGCTTCATGGTGTTCTTGTATAAATACACCAAATCTTATGTAGTCATTTTGTAATAGTTGACATCTCTGTGTCCATATTTTTCTTTCAATTAACTTGGTGGACATTCCTGAGCATTTCTTTTGGGATAAAAATATGAGGATTTATCTTTAGCATATACTTAGAGATGAAATTCCTGTTTGTATCGGTTATCAGATACTGGGCAACAAACACCCAACTTAATGATTTAATATAATTAATCACACAACTCTGTATTCTAGCACTGTGGCTCTTTTCCAGGGTTTGTCATTTAATTGCAATCAGAGTGAGTTCTCAGACATAGCTGCACTTATACATCCAGCTGATGCTGCTGTCTTTTGTTGTACAGTAAAGCATGCAGCTTTCTCAAGAAGAGAGTTCTCAAGATAGCATCCCATGAATCTTCTGCAGAGTTCTATTACTGCTACACTCTGGGATGCACACAGCCTCACCTCCATATTCTGTTAGTTCATGTAAGTTCCAAGTCCAACTCAGATTCAAGGAATGAGAGCAGAAGAATATTGCAACCATTTTTTTTCTAATTTGCCACATTAAGTCACAGGTTTCCTGTGTATTTTACCTTACTAGATGATGCCAAACTTCTCCCTGAAGTGTTTGCCAAATTATTCTCTGACTTGTACCAATTATTTGATAAGAAGAAATATCTCTGGAACAACAGTGACATGAAGTAGCTGTTCATAGCTTCATTCATGTCTTTACCCACCTCTCTTTTACTGTAGTGTGCCCTGAGGAAGAATTTGCTATGTATTCAACAAAATCTGGTACTTTTCTGCAGTGCATGCATTTAGATAAGTTGCCCAGACTCTACTGCAGCAGAAGGGAGACATAGGACTGGTTTTTGATAAATGGAAGCAAGTTTTTTTTTCTTTTTTCAAAGTGGGTATATTGTAGTGTTATTTGCCTTGGTCTCTGCATACCTAGGACTCTGCAGCCTATCGTAGAAGAGGATTGAGCTATTAAACATAATGAACCCAAATGATTGTTTAGAATGAACATCACTCCTGAAATGCATGCTTTAATCATAAAATAATAATAAACCATGGGACTTCTAACTATCTGTTAGTGCCATGAGTCTGTTTTTAAGTTCCTGGTTCTCAGGGAGAATATAGTGTCTTTACTTTTAGATTACTTCTGTCTTAGTTACAGTTTCTAATGCTTGAAGAGGCACCACGACCAAGACAACTCTTATAAAGGACAGCATTTAATTGGGGTTGGCTTACAGGTTCAGAGGTTCAGTCCATTATCATCAAGACAGGAAGCATGGCAATATTTAGGCAGTCATGATGCTGGAGGAGCTGAGAGTTCTACATCTTGATTGAAAAGCAGCCAGAAAACTGGCTCCCAAGTAGCTAGGAGGAAGGTTTCTAAGCCCACCATCACCGTGACAAACTTCCTCCAACAAGGCCACACCTCCTAACAGTGCCACCACTCCCTGGGGTAAGTATATTCAAACCACCACAACATCTAAGTAAGGATTGATTATATCCTGCTTGATATTTAAAACCACAACAATGTAAAAGCATATGGCAGCTTTACTTAGATAAAATTCATATAAATCCTATTTATTCATGTGAAGTATAAAACTCACTTGTTTTTAGTATAGTCACAGAGTCATATAGTCCCTATTGCAATTTATTGTAGAATAACAGGAACCTCACATCTTTCCCTGTTCTCTGTCATTTCCACCTTCTACTAACCACTACTGTGCTTTCTGTCTCGTGGGTTACTTATCATGTCAGTGGAGACATACAGTACTTATTGAATATGGTCCTGACACATCTCATTCTCCACTGTGCTCTTCCTGCTTTGAGGATATTATTCATAATGCTCCTGTGAGCATCCATACACATATTTCCCTCCAACATATTTCTTTGTGGTCTTTCACAAATCCTGGTAGAAAATGTATAAAGGCACATAAACAAATTTAATAGAAATAAATTATTAACTTGATGAGTAAACTATTTCAAAATTATTTTTACATCACGGAAGATAACATGCAAGATGTATTTATAATGATTTTTGTAGCTAATGATATCCACTTCAGTGTACAGATTAGGACCTGATCTTATATCTCTCATATTTTTATAACAACAGAATATTTACAATATAGATCATCATCATCATCATCATTATTATTATTATACATATTCACTTTACGTCCTACCAGATCATATTTGTACAGCTGTAGAACTTTGGTTTAAGCCTTGTTCTCATAGTTTTGGCATGGCTTTATTGAGTGCTTTGCTTCTCATGGATATTGTTCTAGCACTGGGGATGAGACTCTAAAGAAGGGAGGTGGGACCCTGCCCTCACTAGCACAAAATAATATTCTGCTGTACAAAGAAACAGGAGCTTGTAAACTGTTATGAGGGAAACCCCATCATAGCCATTACACCTATTGTCTCCAGGGAAGGCAAGAGACTGGCTTGCCAAGCCATAAGATAAGCAGGAGTAAACCTGGAACCACAGATGTATGCTCTGTCAGGTGAGAGCAGGCTCAGTGCATTTGAAGAGCAGGAGAAAAATCCCAGGAAGCAGGTCCTATAGAGTGAGTGAGCTTTACTGATGCTATTCTTGCTCACACATCATTGTGAATTATTTTTATGCTGCCTGATTTCTGGGATCTGTGTGATTCAAAGGCAATTAGAGATTGAGTCCTTTTGCCCCCTTGGTCTAGAATCCCATTCTGGATTCGTGGTACTATGAAAAATTACCTGTTATAAGCACCAGTCTAAAATCTGTCAGCGAGGCAATAAATGTTTGGAAACCCAAAATTAAATCTTTCTAAAATCGTGCATTTTTGAGGTAAGGGAGTCTCAAGTCAGTCATCTTAGCTCACATTTTGAGGGGAAAACCTGGGTGCTTGGTAAGTCACATTCGCACTGTTGGCCACTAGGAGCAGATCACCTCTTGGCCCTGAACCAGACTCGTTCCCTAGTGAGCAGAGGGGCTCTGCAGGGAATGCAGAGTCCAGCAGTTCACTGCTGCCTTCCTTCCCTTGAGTTCATACGCTGTGTGTGTGGGGTTGGCCTTATGCAAAGACTGTGGGTATCTATGTTTTACGTGGGAGGTGTTCACTCCCAGAAAGACTTCCAGTGTTATTTTGGTTTTGTTCTGCAATTAAAATGTCACGATTTATAAGCTAATATAGCAATCCACGCACACCGCCAGTACTCTGAGGTCATCTAGGTATCCTACTATAAGGTCATCCTGCACTTGACCACTGAGCTATGGCTTTGGATATTTTTCTTTCTCTCTTTACATACACATTTCCTCCCTCCTTTCTTTTCTCTTTTTCCCTCCCCCCGTTCCCTCCTTCCCTTTCCTTCTTCCTTCATCTCTCTTCTCCCCCCTCTCTCCTTCCTTTTCCTCCTTTCTTTCCTCTCTTCCTCCCTCTGCTGTGGGGATTGAACCTAGGATGTAAAACATGCTAGACAAGGGCTTTACCACTGAGACACATTTTATTATGAGACAGGTTCTCACTAAATTAGCCAAGCTGGCTTTGAACTCACCTAGGAGCCCACCCAGGCCTTGTACCTTTGATCCTCCTAGATTTGCCCCCTTGGTACTTAGATTTGCAGGCCTTTGTCACCAGCTTTGGAACTTAGTTATTTTATTTTGTTATACATGTATTTGTTTTGTTTTTTTTTCCTGTATGCTATACATGTGTTTATGCATCTGTGGGTTCATACACCATGTGAATATGTGAATCATGAGCGGAGGCTAGAGGAGAGCCTCAACATCATTCCTCAGCTATTGTCCATTTTATTTTTTTAAAAAAATGCAGGCTAGGCGCCCTGAGAAGTGAGCCCCAATGATCTACATGTCTCTGTTTCCCCAGAACTAGATTATAAGCACATATCCTGAGGCCCAGATTTTTTTCTTTAATGTTGGCAGCAGGACTTCAGTGCAAGTCCTTGGGCTTCAGAGGCGAGCACTCTGCCAACAGAACTGTCTCCCAAGTCCTCAAATGTCTGTTTGAAGAATCCCCAACCCTGATGATCCTGAACTCACCCATACGGCATTCTCACTGTCTGTAATACAACAGTGAGTTCAACATGAATACCAAACCTCTGTGGTGCTAAAAGTCTGTGTGTCCACTTTACTGTGTCCATCATCTCTGTGCGTCACACAGTTCCAAGGAGGACACACTCACCTTGCCTCTATCATGCACAGGACAAAGGGAGAGAAGATGGGATTGCAGACAGCAGCAGTGCAGACTTCTTGGATCTGACTGTATGATGTGGCTAGTACAGATACTGTATCTCCCTCCTTAAGCCAAGCCAAGCCAGCATATTCCGTCAGAGTCCAATGATAAAATTCTACAAAAGGCCCAGATCATGAAAAACATAGCCATTTATTTTCCCAAACCAAGTATGTTATAACTTAATATAAATGGCTGTTGTTTTATGTGACCTTGGCATGCATGCATAGCACTTTTGAATACATTCAGACTTTTGAAGTCAGTTAGAATAACCCCGTAATGCCTGTTCTTTGCAAATGTCTTTGGTAAGCCATTCCAGACCATAATCTTCGTTAGTGCAGCAGGGATTATGTAATCATCTGAGTTTAGGAACTCTTGTGCTGAAAAAGTATCTCACTATGCAGTCACTACGGAACCTGCTCTGGAACAGATGAGACTGGCCCTGAATTCATGGTCTTCCTGCTTTAGCCTACCAGTACTAGAGACCAAGTATGCACAGTCATAACTGCCTTTTAGGAGTTTTGAAACCTAGTTCAGTTATTTTTTTTTTTTATTCCAGAGCAATTTTCTTTATTTCTTTACTGGATATTCTCTTTATTTACATTTCAAATGTTATCCCCTTTCCAAGTTTCCTGCCTCACGTCCTGAAACTCCCTACCCCATTTCCCCTTCCCCTGCTTCTATGAGAATGTTCTCCCACTCATCCACCCACTCCCACCTCCCCACCCTCGCATTCCCCTACACTGGGGCATCGAGCCTTCATAGGACTAAGGGCCTCTTCTCCCATTGATGTCCGACAAGGCCAACCTCTGCTACATATGCAGCTGGAGCCATGGGTCCCTCCATGTGTACTCCTTGGTTGGTGGTTTAGTCCCTGGGAGCTCTGGGTGGGTCTGGTTGATTGATATTGTTGTTCTTCCTATAGGGTTGCAAACCCCTTCAGCTCCTTCAGTCCTTTTTCTAACTCCTCCACCGGGGACTAAATGCTCAGTCCAATGATTGGCTACAAGCTTCCACCTCTGTAATGTGCTTACAGATATGGCTTAGAGAGATAGCTTGACCATTAAGAATGCTTCCTGTGTTCTAGAGGACCTGAGTGTGTTTCCCAGAATATGTAGAGTGACTCATAACTGTTTGCAACTACAGCTCTAGGGGATCTGACTCCCTTTTCCGGTTTCCACAGTCATCTGCATGCATGCAGCATACAGTCACACACTCACTTAATAATAATAATGATGATGCTACAATGGGAGGAGAGGCCCTTGGCCCTGTGAAGGTTCTATGCCCCAGTGTAGGGGAATGCCAGGGCCAGGAAGCAGGAGAGGGTGGGATGGTGAGCAGGGGGATAGGGGATGGAACAGGGGTTTGTTTTGTTTTTCTTTTCTTTTCTTTCTTTTTTTCTTTTTTGGAGGAGAACCTGGGAAAGGAGATATTGTATGACATGTAAATAAAGAAAACATCTAATAAAAAATGATGATGATGATGATGATGATAATAATAATAATAATAAATTAATATATCTAAATATAATGGTAAAGAGTAATTCATGGCTTTTGTATTTCATTGCAGTTGAGATTAACATGAATACCTCTAATATCCTGACAAATGTACTCCTTGATCCTAATCAGGGCACCACAAACTTATCCTCTTTAACTATGATGCCGATTAAGTTTAAAGTCTGCATGGTAGGACTCAGGTGATGGCTTACTTGGTAAGACATTTGCTGTGCAAGCATGAGGACTTGTTTGATCCCCAATGATAATGTAAAAAGTCAGGCACAGATGTGTATGTAATTGTAATTCTAGTTCTGAGGAAGCAGAGGCAGGAGGAGAGGACCCCTGGTGCATGCTGGCCAGCTCCAGACTAGTTGATTTGGCAAGCTCCAGGTTCAGTGAAAGGTATCTCAAGAAATGAAGTAGAAGAGTCACCCTCAAGTGTGTAGAGTGCACATATATACATGTACATGTTTGCACATACACATAGAAAGACTTGCATGGAATATGGAACAACCATCTGCTTTGTATATAGAATATACATATACACATGTACATGTTTGCACATACACATAGAAAGACTTGCGTGGAATATAGAACAACCATCTGCTTTGTATATAGAATATACATATACACATGTGTATATATATACACATACACATAGAAAGACTTGCACGGAATAGTGAACAACCATCTGCTTTGTATATAGAATATACATATACACATGTACATGTTTGCACATACACATAGAAAGACTTGCACGGAATAGTGAACAACCATCTGCTTTGTTGTTAGAGTATGTCTAAAAGGTGAGACTTAGTTATTCTAAAAATTTTTGGTTCTACCTTACTCAATTTTTTCACATGAATCTTTGAAAATGGTTTGTGTACTGGAATAGACAACTACAGGCATGGGTTGTAAGCAGAAGAGAGTCTGTCCAGGGAGGAATCCAAGATCTGGTCCCAGGTTTGGTTTCCCAGTTTTGTGAGTTCAAGTTCAAGAGTGATGCCATTAAAAAACAGGAAGACCAGGTTCCAGAAAAACAGGAAATAGGAAAAGACAAATGCTGGCAGCATTCTTAGAAGTTAAAGGAGATGCAATCTCCCAGCACTGAGCTTCTACATCATTCTTAGCCAATAGAGGATGTTAGAAGGATTGAATGCTTACGAGGAAAATGCCAAGTCTCTAACCTCCAGCTTTGCCAGGGTTGACCTTAAAGGGACTGGCACTAAGATAGGGCTGTATAAGCCCATGGCTCTGGTTGGTGGAAAGCTAGTTCATAAAAAAGTGACAGCTGTCTGACTTTGGTCCTATCATGAGATTTCTTTTCATGTTACAACCCTCTATTGTAGAATTAGCAAACTTCAGAACACGATACTCAGTATTTGGAAATGTTTGCAGGCTCTGCACAACATGAGCAACCAGTCTACTTGCTTTCTCCCCTCTGGTTCAGTACCTGGGTTGTCTCTTAGCAACAGCAGCAAGTCTTTCAGTGAACTTGGAGGAGACCAGAAACATTGCACTAGCTTCAGGTTCAGAGCAGGGAATTTACTAGTCTCTATTCACCTGAAGTGGATCATTTAGATATTTTTCCTTGAAGTGAGACATTCCTTGAAGGGCAGAACAGTTTTATGTTTGTTTGTTTGTTTGTTTTTTGAAATACCAAATGGCCTTACTCTGAAACCGAGATCCTATGTCCATGTAAAGGATTGGCTATGAACCTGGTGATCATGTGTCTCCCAGATGACTGTGTGCTGTGTGGGAAGCCTGTAGAGTTGGGAGTTGTAAAGTAACTTCAGAGACAGTCTGTACCCTCATTTTTCTAGGGCAAGGCTTGTTCCATAGGCAGGACTCTTCATTTGGAAAGAGTAACTTTCCAGTTCTAATATTTATATTTTCTTTTGTAAAATATTTTTAAGCAAAATTTCAGTAACAATGTAAGGTGCATTAAGTAAAGAAAATACAAAGAAAGTTCTCTTTGCCTCACATTCTAGAATCATATGATTTTTCTAGAAGAGTGCATTTTTGGGGAGTATTTTTCTAGATATTAAAGAAGAAATGTATGCTCTTTGACGAAATAAGTATTTTTGCAGCATTTATCCTAAGTAGGGATGAGATCATTAGCTAAGAATGACAAATTCAGACAATGAGTCATTCTGCCCTCCCCCCTTGCCTTCTCTCCCCCTCTCTTACTATCTCATATTTTCAAAATAGAATATTATAATTCCCTCACTCCCTTGTAGCTTCAGAACTGAAAATATTGTAAGTATACATTATTTCAATATTGGTATCATAGTATCAAAAAAGTTAAATTACTTTTTTGTTTGGTTGGTTTAAGACAAAAATCTAACTGTGTGGTTCAGGCTGGCCTCAGACTTCTGAGTGCTAGGATTAGAGGTGCGCCTCAGCATGCCTGACCTTAAGAAGGTTACTTTTAACTACCTGAGATATGTCCTTCCAAATGGACTCCTTTGTTGTGTGTGTGTGTGGGGGGATATTTATACATGTGAATGTCATTTTGGCTGTTCATTTAGCATGATAGGAATGGTTATCAAAAGGGTTGGGATTTTATAGGAAAATAATCACCCACACATGAATGAATACCTATACAATCAGGAATTATAAAATAAAGTGACCATCTAACAGAAAGCTCTCTCATTTTTAGTGCCTGTTTTGTAAACTGCTTTTGGTATACATGTCATTAAGTGATAGCTATCATGATCTCTATAAATTATACTGTGGTCATTATACTTCAAGCCCATCCTTAATTTTTTAAATAGTATTGGCATGTAAGAAGTCACACTGGAGAGCTCCTGATGGCCTCTTAATTCTTTCAATGGTAGTCGTATCCCTTTCTATCACATATTATCCTGACTCTGGTCCATTGGCCAGTTCTTCAGAAAGAATATCAGCTAAACCAATGACACCATAAAGAGCTTTGCCTAACCTTCCAGATTCATTGCTCCTTTCTGGCCATAAGGCATGTGGGGACTCCATTTGGACCCGGTTACCTTGAGCCCTACCTTCTGGTTTGAGGATGAACTGTTTCCCCTCTTTCATATTGAGCAGCTGCAGCCATATTGTTCCATTGACCTTTGAACCTGAAATAAAACAAAGCAGACCATATGGCTGGAATTATCTGAACAATTATTTGTATTCACCTGAATGTGGTATTATGACTTCTGGTTTTTTTTTTTTTTTTGGTTTTTTTTTTGTTTGTTTGTTTTTTTTCAAGACAGGTTTTTTTTGTGTAGCCCTGGCTATCCTGGATCTTACTCTGTAGACCTTGAACTCAGAAATCCGCCTGCCTACACCTCACAAGTGTTGGGATTAAAGGCGTGCGCTACCACTGCCCAGCTATTTTTTTTTTTTAATGCTCAGCCCCTCCTGTGATTTTACTTGGTGTATGTGTTAGCAGAGAATTTCACCTCATTGAAGAAAAATAATTTTTAGTTTCTTAAAATTCCCTTCCTGCACAAGGACCTCAAATCTCATTCATGCTCTGTGAAATTGAAGAAATTGGATATTTGGGAATGGAAATTGGTGGAGCTACAAGCAGAATGAGATCTAAAAGTGTTAAATCCTTTCATAAATAAACCTTCATTCAGGCTGGAATGTCTTGGCTCAGTCTTAAAGGTGATACCATAGGAGAAACACAGCCATGGCTGGCCTGGGAGATAATTATCTACACATTCCAGTCTTGGTCGGCTATCAGCAGGCCTGGCTAGCCATGAGCTTGATGCTTTCGCCCTTACAAGATGATTGCATTTAGCCAGGCCTCTGACCCCAGGACCACTGTGAGCCACATTGTTTGTGGACTTTAGAGCAAACCAAATTTCTTAGTAGTGGTGAACGGTATCTTTTGAGCTGTCCAGATTTCTGTGCTGGGTGCCATATGTCTTAGCAGCTTGGGTTTGTTTTCAGCTGAATTAGTGACTTATGCTTTGAAAATTTGTAAATATAGTTTTCTCTGTGTGTTATACTGGTTATTGAACCCAGGGCTCACCTATGCTAGGTGAGGATGCCGGCACTAAGTTCTAGCTCTAGACCTAGGTTTCTTTTGGGCACTGATTTATATCATCAGGGTATGTACATAAGAGATGGAGAGTAAAGTTGAGAAGTGAAATCTGTTCACGTGGCTCATGCCTTGGGATAGACAGGGACGGGAGGAAAATGGGAGGAAAGGAGACGTGAGCACAGAAACCAAGAGCCTCATGCCTCAGACTCTGTGGCAATGAGCTTTGGTTATTAGCAAGTGGATTTCTAGAGAGCTTGAAAAAAATGACAAATTCCCTACATTTAGCTCTCACAACAAATGTTACAAAGCAAAGTTTCTTAGGGATCATCAGACTTGAACCTCACAACTCAAGTTCAAATCCCTGTTGCTAGCTGTGTGTTGGTGGGAAAATAGCTTAGCCTTTCTCTGTGTTATTTTTTCAACTGCAAAATGGGGCTAAATTAAAAAAAAAAAAACAGTTATGAGGAACAAGTCGGATTATATGCAGTTATTCACATTCTTTAAAAATTTTTAAGATTTATTTTTCTGTGTATGGGTGTTTTCAGTATGTGTATGTAAGTGAACTGCAGGCATGCCTGGTGGCTATGGAGGAAATTACTGAGTCCCCTAATACTGTAGTTACAGATAGTTATGAACCACCCTGTGGCTGCTGGAAACCAAACCAGGATCCTCTGAGAAGAGCAAGTTCTCCTAGGGGCTGAGCCATCTCTCTAGCCCATCAGTCACTTTCTTGACTGTTGTATCAATGCCTGGTATAGAACAAACACATATAATTGTTAATTTTTTATTGTTGATTAGTTTGGGAACATTGCTGTTAGAACTTGGGAAAACGCTAGAATATATTTATCCCATGTTAAACAGGGATGGAAAAAAGTATTTATGTTTCTATGTATAAGTAGTTTCATTAACTTCTTAATATAATTTGCCTTTGTTCTACAGAAAATCATTGGATCAACCTAAAAATAGTCTATGTAAAAAGGAATGATCTGGATGTATAGTTTGTATGTAAGAGAGGGAAGGTCACTGTAACCAGATGGACAAAATTTTTCTAACACAGGAAGTCTTCTTGATACATATTTTCATGTCAATAATTATACTTGACCAAATTTATTCCTTATACACAGAAGCAAAAGCATATTTGATTTTTCTAAATCAAATTAAATATTAAGATATAACTGCCTTCACATACTTCATGACTGGTGAAAAAAATCAAACCTCAGATATTATGAAGGTCCCTCTCAGCCTTGTAAGATAAAGAACTCCAAAACTTTTTACCTAGAGTGCTTAGGAGCTGCACCACAGTCTGTTTGATCTTCTGTCCTGGTGGCTTCCCCTGAGGTGCTAACATGCCTCAATATGGCTGTGTGAACCTATACCCTTCAAGCCAGTCTGAGGCTTTTTTCTCCAGTCTTGAGAGAGAAACACCTGGACAGTCAACACTCCTGAATTATCCCAAGGTAGAATCCTGTCCGTAGGTCCTTGTGTTCCTCATGTATGTGTTCTGACAAGTTGGCTCCTTGTAGCAAGAGTCCAGGTTTTGAGAATCAAAGGCTTTGCTGCCCCTCTGCATCAAGAGAAGCAAAGCAACCAGACCGCCATCCAGAGCAGAGGAGGAAGTCTGGCTCTTAGTCTTGATTGTTGTGCACATGGCCCAGCCGTGTAGCTCCAGGCACCATATAAAAAGGGAGACGGATTTGAAAGGCTTTAGAAGGAAGGCAGTTTAACAGAGTGCCTGAAATGAAAACACTGCTTTAGACTGGCTACCTGTTCAACTGCTAACCCTCTGGTTGGCTGTTTGACTTTGGGCAGTTAAACCATCTTATGCCTGAGCTATCTCTTGGAAGTGATAGCAGGCCAGGCCTCCTTCCCCTCCTTTCAGGCAAACACTGTCTGGTAAATGGACCAGAGTGTGGCCCAACTGGAGATTCAGGAGAGGTAACTGTTTTAATCTTAAATCTATGGCTTCATCTGGGATTGTACTTGGTAATGTTTCAGGCATCTTGTCCCCTGGGACTGTACAGATGGTCCCAGAAGCAGGGAAAGAAGCCCCTTCCACCTGGTATTGAGCTGTAGCCACAGCTCCTCGAAGGACATAGGAGCTACAGTTGAAGGCTGAAGGCATTCTGAATGGTATGGGCAGTGATGGAGAAGAGCTTTGCACACATCTAACTAGTGAAGCCATTTTACCGAAGAGGTCCAGCAAGAGTGAGACGGGTGGAGAGTGACAGGTACAGTTCTCTAGTCCTTTAGGACTTGAACTTCTTCCTCCACATCATGAGCTCCGCCCACCCAGCCATCACATAATTCTAGTCTCCAGCATCCCTTCCTCCCTGCCACTTCTCCTCGGTTGCATTATGGCTCCCTGCCCCATATCCACATATCCAGCTTCCAGAACAGCCCTTGGCCTTCAAGTCACGCCATTCCATACTACAGTGGTTTCAGACTTCCCTCTTGACAAAATCCTGTTCCTCTTTTGGAACAAGGTGTCAGTACTGGTTGCCCATGGTCCAGATATAGCCCCAGGTGTCTTTTTTTTTTTTGCTGAATCTAGATTATTTTTGTTCTCTGTATGGAAGTACCTTTTCACTGCTATCACAGGACAGTCAAGCTAGAAGTTTTGCATCATTTGATGAACTTTTGTTAGCAAGAGAATCTAGCCATGTGGACTGTTCTCTCTGACCTCAGAATTAGCAGCAGCCGAGGAGCCTGTCACTGCCCGTGGGGCCTCACTAGTGACGGCTTTGCCTGCCAGAATTTGACTTTGTGGCCTCTGCTTCACAACACCCTTGCAATACTGTTGCTTCCAGAGAGCCTCATCTCCCTTGCCTCGCTTCTCTGATTGTATTGTCCCTGACACACTTAGGCTACTGCCTCTGCCACGTGTGCAGTGCTGGGACCCTGGGCTGCATCTTGTTAGTTTTAGCAAATAATACTTATCATTTGTCAAGTGCTAACTAAGGGCAGGGCACAGGGCTGAGTGTTTCATGGATATTTTAATCTCTAGGCCTCACTATGACCCTGAGTGAAGTGTATTACTATCTCCAATCCACAAAGAACAGGTGCCCAGAGAGTGTAAGTGCTTTGCTCAAGGTCACACAGCTGGTAAGTGGTGGAGCAAGGATTTGAGCCTTCATCACTCCTGTCCCAGAGCCTGTGTTTCCTCATGTTTTATACTGTTGTATGTCTCCACCACATTCACTGCTATGGCTCAGGCAGGAATGAAATTCCCTAACTCCTTCTTATAAATGCTTACAGAATACATTTGACACCAAAGACACAGACCTTTGATGACCACCTCCCCCCAAGTCAAGGAAGAATTCCTGTACCTTAATTATTTCAGCAGCCCTTGGATGGATGACACTCTGTGATCTCTCAGCTAGCAAGGCCAGGCACCCTAGCCAGAGATATATAGGGGTAGGTGGCCAGGATGGAACTGAGCTCTTTTACTACTGTTATTGGTCTCCTTAGGCATAGAGGACTTGTATGTTCTCCCATATAGAAGCTGTTAGTTCATTGATAAACCCAGTGGATAATACCTATTGCCTGGATCAGAGAATGACTTCAGCTGCTGACTCTTCCACATCTACCTGTGAGGGGCTACTCCTCTAATTGTTGGGCCAAATCCTGGGTGCAACCCAGATTGCAACAGTTACAAAGCTATGCTTGTATCCTCAGAAATCCTTCCACCGAGGTGAAGAGAGGGAGGCCAGAGTCCTTGCTGTAATCTGGACTGTTGCTGTGGGCTGAGCAGGATCGCCATGCAGTGTTGGGCTGCAGCACTATCATGTTCAGCCACATCTGTCACCTGCAAAGATCGGCTTCTTTTCACAACCCTCCCTCTAAACACAGAAATACCTGTGAATCTGGAGCCTCCCCAGGGCCGAAAGGCCACAGATCCTCTGTGTGTTGAAGGCTAATTACTCTTTGAAAATGCAACCACTCTGCCTTCTCCACTTAGGAAAGGACTTGATATCTGTATCTTCAGATGGAAAGCCCTTTGGGAAGTGAATGTAACCAAGTGAACTTACAGAATGCAAAAGTGAACAGCATGGGGTGCAGAATGAGTTCAAATGCAGTTTGTTGAGCTGCACCCCCAGAGTTTCACATTCAGTACTAGATGACAGAAGGGGCAGAGATGATGGTATGAGAGTGTACATCCTTAGAGAATACAGAGTGCTGATGGTTTCAATAATTGGAATATATGCAAAATGGGAGGAGGAAGTTGGAAAGAATATATAGTAAAAAGTAGATTCCACAAGTCCCAGGGTCAGGGGTAATGACTTTGAGGAATGGTAAAGGTGACCCAGGAGTTATTTGAGGCACTGGGCAAGGGCTCATGTACAGGGGATCCATGAACATGACCACTTTCAGCTGAAGGCAGGGGTTTGTATTTTATTTGCAAGTTGGTAGAAACCGTACTGACTCTTTAAGTTAGGTTTTGATTTTGGAAGTCAGTGATTATGAGTATAAAAGTTTCTCAGTCTCCTTAAGTTGTAGTTTCTGACTCTTTTTATTCAGATATGATACAAAAATGGGGGGTGAGAGCTTATACTCAGAATTCTCAGAGGGCTAGTGCATATCTCAGAAACCTGGAGGGAAGAACAAGCAGGAAGCTGGTGATGCACACACGGAATCCACACAGAACCTTTGCAAAAAAGGATGGGTCTTCTGTGGAAGCAAGGTCACATCTCCTTCCCACTCCCACTAGAAAACATGAAAAGGTGAGCCTGCGACACATCCAATCATGAACAGCAGCTTTATTACTCTGCTCTTCATCCCATACTTGGAAACAGGATCTAAGTGCCTCTGTTCCGGAGGAAAACTTTGTCTCTGCTCACCTTTGCCTTTTTAAAGGTCAGCGATGTAGCTAGCTATTGTAAGTGATGTCTTAGCCCTAGCCAAGTCACAGACTGAAGTGGGAGTGTGGATCACTAGTCTCTCTAATCTGGAGCAAAAGACGCCGTCAGCTCAGCTGGCTCTGTCCACACTGGTGGTGAAAGCATCTTCAGGGGTTTACATAGCCATTCCCTGGGTCTTTCCTTTCTTCACCATAGAGTGGAGAGTTTTACATTAGTAGAAGCATCCAGATGAAAGCACATTGGTGATGGTTTCTACAGCAGTGGGGATTCCTGCTTTTTTGATCAGGTCTGCTAGAGTTGAAGAGACGGAGATCCCTGGGCATTGACTTTGTAACCAAGAGGGGTAGAATGAATCTGGCAAGGGAAGAAACGATTTGGATGTAATAAAACTAGGATTGTTCAGAGCTGAGATGAGAGCATTTCTACTACTTGGTATTCAGATGAAATGCAGTTTGGAAGTCACATCATCGAGTATTACATTTCTTTTGAGCTCCGGCTGTGTTTCCCATCAACGGCATTTTGATTTCATTTAGCTTGCACGGCCACCAGTAAAACTATAGACAGGTTCTCCTAGTGTGCGTGTTTATTTTATTGTCTTGTCTGTGGACACTGCAGCTATTAAAATATGATCTTAGTGTCTGTTTTGGGAACCTTAATAAGTGGCTGGATGAGAGCAAAGCATCTTGTGCCACCTCTGACTGCTCCTTGCCTCCAGGGCACACTCATGCCAGCACTTAATTTGTTACCCTGCATTAGAACATGTCCCTGTCACCTCTGAAACTGTCACATAGGCAAGGCCTTTAGAACCTGTGTTCTTTAAACACAAAACAGGATTATGGATTAACCTCAGGCAAGGAAGTCCCAAGCGCTGTATAACCTAACTAGTCAGAGCAGGCTCTTGGCAAGTCCTTCCTGGACCGTCCTCTGCTCCTGCTGGTGACCTCGTGGAGGAAAGAGTGGATGTGTGTGTGAGCCTAGGCATGACTTCTTGAAAGATCAACATTTGTACACACTGGAGTCACCTTTTATACATAGTGCTACTGACATTAACCAGAGAAGTGGGCCTGACAGGCGGGCCCCAACGCCAGCGGGAGAGTGGCTCAGCTGGGCGTACACGATTTATCTGAAGGAACTGGACACGGGGTTAGTAACACAGCCTAATTGTTGGTAGTCCAAAAGGAACTATTACTTAGAGAGAAGGTCTTTGAGGTTCCTGAGTGTGACCTACCAAATGTGGTATTTGTGTAAATACATGCATCGGTGTTACGCGTATTAAATACCAAGGCTGTTTCTCAAGTTGAACCCAGGATATCATAGTTGACTATGGCTACGTATAACACTGAACATTCTTGAAGAAGGGGCAGGAAACAGAATGAGGAATATTTTTAAACAAAGCCATTTGTTTGAGAAGCTATAAAAAAGAGAAAAGGTCCCAGCTGAAGCAATCAGGTCTTGAGTGAATATTTGGCATTGAGGCAAGGAACTGAACTCTTTCTTATACTTGTCTAGAGACTACTTAATACCGGAGTGATATTTGATGCGGGATTAGCTTTAATCACTTTATATGGGACAAGACTATAATCTTGTATTGGTAATCAAAACACTGAATATATTTTTAATCTGGAGAGCCACTAGAAAGAAAACAAATATACTTATTTTGAAAACAGAGTACAAAGGCACAAATCCCAGAGAATCCTTTAGGGAAAACATAGCTGTTTACAAACCACAATGCAGTATTTAGTAAAGCCAGAGCTGAGGGTGTGAGTACAAACTATGCTGTCCAGTGGAACCTTTGTATACAGTTGTATTTTTAATGAACAGACCGTCATCCATGAAGACCTTGAACAAAGACTCCATCTGTGCATATGTGTCACCTGGAAATGCTAGTTTCTGCTCTGAAGCATGAACACTGAGCAAGATGTAGACTGTGGTCGATTTACAGAAAGGGCCTGAGCATGGCCAGGTCTCTCAGTCTGTGCTGGGCTCCCCAGGGACAAATCCATGCACCTAGCAGGGGTTGTGGGATAGACCAGAGCCAAGAAGAACCAACATATCTAGTTCTGAGAAGCTAGGATCAAAATTATATTATCATTAGTAAAGATGGAAAGGAAGAAGAAAGAGTGTCACCTCCGGGCGTCTTAGGAAGATGTTGAGCAGCATACTGGTGGCTACTAAGATGGAAGATAGGCCAAGACCCACAGGTCTGCCTTTGCGATCTACTTAAAGGCAAGCGCTTCGGGATGTGAGAGGCTTGGTCTCACTGTTGTCGTGTCTCTTATACCCATACTTTTGCATGTGGGAAGAACTGTTGGGGTGGGCATCTTCATCCCAGACTTCTCTCTATGTTGTGATTTCCCCCAAAATTAACTAATTAAGAGGATTTTTCCATGTAGCAGTAACAGCTATGAGAAGAGGGAGCCAAGTCACTGAGGGGGATATTGGGCCCCAGAGACCCATTTGGGTGGATTTCCTTCTATAGCAACGGGGTCAACATAAAGCCTCTATAAAATATAAATAAGGGAGATGTTGAAGTGGAAGATTTCTTTGGGGCAGCTCTAGGTTTTACTTTTCTCCCACTGAGGAACTAACTATTCCACACACCAATAGTTTGGAGGATAGATTAAATTTGAGTATAAAGTATTATATAATTTTTTCACTTAGCTGGGTGATAATGATAAGGAAATCAGCATCTACTTGTGGCGTTTATATGTAGTATTCTATTACTCATAACTCCTATTGCATTTAAAATGCAATCTACATTTGTGTGTGACTGCTTGTTTTTATGAAAATGGGACACAGCAAGAGCATTTTGTTCCGTGATTCTTAGAGCTTCATGTATTGATTCAATAGGTGTCAAGCCACTGACCTTGACTTCATCCTGGAAATGTAGTCTGCCTCAAGAATGGAAGGCATTTACAACATGCTAACTCTACACTTAAGTCTTCTTAGCTATGATATTTTCAGGAAAGACTTGTCCTTCCTAGTATAGGATAGTTTAATTGTCCATCTGTGACTGTGTTTTCTTCCAGCCAAACATTGGTACCAGCTGTTTTATTATGGAAGCAATTCCTACTATGTGGCATAAACTTTGAAGATTAAACATTTTGTCCTTATGTAGTTGAAGAGTCTCATGTAGTCTTAGGGAGCACTAGGGACAGATCTCATGCATCCTTTATTCAAGGGCATCCTGTAGTCATACCTTGCCAAACTATGATAGCGCAGTATCACAGCCAGTGCTGTTACTGACACAGTGAGGAAACAGAACTTTTTATGACCTTTGGGTTTCTCCACCTTTTCCTGTATAACTTCATCTACCATGTTAATTACTCATTTGTATCATTCCATCGTTTCACCAATGTTTTACTAATAGAATTGTGGAGTGATCTTTTGAGATTTGGTTTTTAAAAAATCAACTTGATCTGTGTGAGAGTTGCCCGAGGTATGTATATCAGGACTCCTTTCTTCTCATTATTTACTGATCATCCATCTGTGGATATGGTACAGTTTGACTGATCTCCATCTGAAAATACCAGACATCTTTCTCAGCTTAAAGATAGTAAGAACATTGCTGCCTTGAGCATTTCCCTTCTATTTTGTGGAAAGCTATCGGGTAGTTTCTTCGGTCTTTCCTGTCTGACCGTCCAGTTGCTTCAACACTGTGGAAAAAGCTACCTTTCAATGATTGTTTTTGTCAAACATCACTTAGGCAGATTTATGTGAACCTATTTTTGCATTCTCTATTCTGTTCCATCAATCCACATCTCGATCCCTATGCATGTACCATGCTCTCTTGTTTACTAGAGCTATGTTGAAAGTAGAGCTGTTCCTTTATTTTTCCTTTGTCTGGCTTACTTGAGCTTCTCTGGATCCTGACCTTTTCATATAAGCTTTAAAATAAGCTTGTCTAATGCCAATAATAAAACTTGCCAATAGTTTGATAGGAATTATGTAAAAACTATAGATCAGTCTGGAGGAAAATGACATCTTTATTGTATTTAGCTTTTAAATTCACAGGGATGCTATATTCCTGCCTTTATTTAAATTACATTGATTTGTTTCATCAGAATTTTGTGATTTTTTTTATATATAGGTCCTGTAATATTTATTTCATTTTTAGCAGTTATAAATGGCATCTACATCTACATTTTGTTTTACACATATTTTTGTTAGCATATAGAAATACAACTGGCTTTTTGTGTTGCTCCTGGATCTTTAACATTCTGCTGAATTCACTAAGGAATTCTGGGAAATTGGAAGATTTGGGATTTTCTAGACAACTGTGTCATATGCATGTAGGAACAGCTCTGCTTTTTTTTTCTTTTTTTTTTTTTTAGTTTTACAATTTTTTTCTTGCCACATCTAGAGGCCAGGACTGCAAGTATTGGATTGAAGAAGAGATGTGAGAAACTATTGACTTCCTAGCCTTGTTCTTGGGGAAAAACACTTTCTATGAAGTACAGTAACTGTAGACTTTCTTATAAGATCTTGTTCTTAGAAAAATACCTCCTTCTATTTTCTTCCATGGTTTGAAACACAGTTTTATGTCTCTAGAAGGAAGAGAATTGAACAGTGAACAGTGTCTTGGTAGTAGGTTCAGTTGATTCCATGTGATCAATATTGCTAGAAAAGCCGTAATTGGCAGAATTCTAAGATGATCTTTGAGAGTCCCCACCCGTCCCCTGGGCTACGCATCTTGTATGAAATAGGACAACCTCACTTATGATCAGGTGGGTCCCATAACTCAGATGACTTTAAGAAATAGCATTGTCCTTGGTGGACCTAGCCTTAGCATGCAAGTCCTGAAAAGGAACCAGGAACTTTCTGAATAAATCGAGTCAGAAGGTGAGGCGAGTCTGATGTGAGGGAGAGTCTCCATTGCCAGCTGTAAAGATCTGAGGGGGACATGTAGAGAGGAATGTAGTCAGCTTCTGTAAGCTAGAATGACAAGAAAATAGTGACCTCATACATTCTTCTGCAAAAGAGTGAATTTTGCTTCACAATTATGATCCTGAAAAAGACCCCAGGCTTCAGATACAATCTCCACTGTCCTGAAATAAAGGTCATGTTGCTGAATGGATAACCCAATCATACTTTGTCCAGGCTCCTGACTACATAATTCTGTGAAATCAAGTTTATGGAGGTATTCAGTTAAGACATTTAGAAAAGAGCTGGAGTCAAAGAACATAGTTCACTAAAATGGATACAAGCCCATCTACTAACGTTCATGCATGTGTTTGTGTATACCAGTCATATGCTAGGTGTTATGTTCAAGCATAGGGGCACTAACCAAAACAAGCTGAGCTCTTTCTTTGCTCTTGAGGGGCCTGGGGCTTCCTCTCAGATCTCCTGGTTTATCTTCTAACGACTCCCTAGTATTATGTGTACTCAGAAGACTCATATTAGGAGAGGCGCCCCGCAATTCACCAATAAATCTTTTGTTTTTTCTCAGCTTTAGCTTCTTATCTGCTTCTTTGGTAATGCGTGAGGATCCAGTGGGATCTGGAACTCTGTATTATTTGAGTCAGAGGAGTTCTAGATGACTCCTTCCCTCCTCTCCCTCTCAGTTTATCTCCTGCAGTGTTGTAGGGATCATACATCATGTGAGAATATGCTGTATCAAACTGGAGAATGAAAGCATGCTTTGACTTTCCTGTGTTCCGGGTGTAAGGAAATGTAGAGAGAAGCCATTATTATTGCTCAAAGTAGATAGACATGAGCCTGAGAACAAGCAGCTGGGCTTGGATTCAATCTTGATTTGCGCTGATTTAAATTTGTTAGCATTAACAGGTGTTTCCTCCCAAGCCTGGTCTCCAGGGGATCCATCTCTTTCTTCCCCTTTGGAAAGCACTTATTACTTCCCTTGGACCATAAGGAAGTAGGGCTGCTTAAAATCAGTACTCTCATTTGCTGGCTGTGAGTGAATAGAACATGCTAATAAAGGTGGCCAGATGGCACAGGCAAATGTCCTGACCATGTATTTTGAGAGCATCGGAGACAAAACAATATCAAAATCAGGCAATGCTGTATCAACACAAAACAAAACACTAGAGCACATTAGCAGACTGCTTGCTGAAAACCTGGGGTTAGCCTTTAGCTGGGAAGAAGGAGAAAGGAACAAGGCTCAGGAGGGAGCGAGCGAGCGTTGGAGGGCAGCATAGAGGTGGTGGGAATGCCTGCTGACAGCTCTGGAGTCACTAACACGGGCACTCCCTGGTAAACCATGTTGTAATCGGTATAAATCTAAGGGCTGTTGGGACCAGGCACTCAGAAGCAGGTCAACTTTGAGGTCATTTTGGCCAAATCAGTAACCACCATTAACTGCTGCTGCTGGGCCCTGCCCTGCTCTTCAATCTTGGATTTTTCCCTTCCCCTTCTTGGGAGGCTATCATCTGTCTTCAACCTATTTCCCTCCATGGATGCAACTACCTTTATGCAGACTGTCCTTGGTTGAAATGTCTTAGAAGTACTCATTTCATTAACCATGCCTACTTATAGCAATAGGTACAAGGAAGAATATAATATATTACCTAAAACCCTTCATCTAGATACCAGTCAACCCATGGGAATAGTTTGATACATCTCTTTCTGGTCTTTTTCTCCTATGCATACACATTAAAATATCCTCACATAACTATAACTGCAGCGTACTTGCTATTTATTAACTTTTTGTCTTGCCTAAGTTTTGTGACTTTTCTTTATATTAAATCTTTTGACTTAGTGTCTGATAGCTAACTGACATTCTAACAGTTGGGTGCTTGTGACATTTTGTTAGTCTAGACTCTTTGCAGTGTTATCATATGTGTGAGTACATAGTATGCTAATCTCACTGCTTTGGAAGTCAAACATACATAGTTTTTTTTATATGTATGTGTAATATGTATACATATATTTAATTTTATTATGATACTTTAAAACAGCATTGTAATTGACCCTTGTAGCCACAGTGTTAGTGAGTGCACAGTGGGAACAACTCTTATCCTATCTTTTGGATAAATAACTAAATTGGAGAAGCTGGACCAAATGGTAATTCTTACATTTTGCTGCATGTAAAAAAATTTAAAAGGGTTTCCCCTATGATCACAGATATAAGCCTTCTACACTTTTGGTCAAGACAATGAAATATGCCTGCCCTGATACTTCCTTTCTGATGAAGTGGGCATATGGGTATTTAGATTCAAATAAGTTAAAATGAAAGTGAGAATCCAGTTCCTACGGTCTACTGACCCCATGCCAAGTGCACGTTAGCCAGACTGGTCAGCACCCGTACTGCCGTAGGTACTCCATTGGGTAGGGTACTTCATTACCTCTCTCCATTCCTTCAGCTTCATGTTTGGAATTTTGCCTCAGTAAGAGTAAAATATGAACAACACACATTTTGCAAATGTTTGACTTGGCTTGTTATAAGTTAAAGCTTAAACCTTTCCACATTCCACTGAAGAAGAGTAGGCATATTTCTGAAAAAAATGCTAAAGGATGGAAATACAACCCTTTGCTATCTTTTCATAGGCTGAAAACTAAATGCCAGCATTTACAGAGACACTCAGAGCAAGCGCACATGCACACTCAGAGCAAGCTGGTAGATGCCATAGCTCAGGGGGCTCCCACCTGGACCTGCAGTTACAGTGATTGGATGTACTTAACAGATGGGAGACTGGTCCTCAGAGAAGGCAAGTGCACATAGCCCACACATGCTGGCCGCTCTCTTCATTAGGAGCTCAGCTGTCCAGCTTGGAACCTCTGCTCCTCAGCCCTCTCCATCCTGTGCCTAAAGAGTGCTAGAGAAAATAACACTGTTGTAGAACAGTGACACAGAATGCAGAAAACATCCCAAAGAGTACCCATAGCAAGCGTGTCTGGAAGACTGC
>NW_022196915.1:14631230-14632449 GCF_008632895.1 Mastomys coucha
CCCCCCCCCCCCCCAGCGCCTGGTGCCAGCTAGAGTGGAGCATGCCTGCGGCCACTTTGGAAGTTGGTACTGGTCCTCCAGCACCCGCTGACTTAATGGTTTCTGTAAAGTCTGGCATATCTGTTTTGTGTATTTCTTTTCTACCCATCTTTTGTCACAGTGTGTGATTTGGTTAATTAGTCTGGGAAGAGAAAATGCTAAATGTGGTTAAAACTGAGGAGCTCAAAGTGGATTTTGTTAGCAGAGGAAGTCTGGGAGGTGATGGATTCAGCAGAACTCTTTGATGCCTTCCTTTAACAAGAAGAAGGTGAATTACATGTACAATCTAGAGACAGTTGTTCGGTCCAGGTGGCAAGCAGTGTGGCCATCAGTTTCAACATTTTCCAAAAGATGTCACTCTAATGCTGCTGAGGGGAGGTGGGGTGGGGGTGGGCCAGCTATGTGTGCCAGGTGGGTAGTCCTTGCTCCTAACAGATCTGAAGGCTTATACAGCATTGCTGGCTGAAAGTTGCTGATTCTGAGAAGGAGGGAGTTAAGCCTGTATCATTATGTTCTCCCTTCCTTACTTCCTCCCTCTCTTCCTCCCTGGCTCTCTCCCACACACCCTCCCTCCCTCATCTGTTCTTCCATTTTTTTTTTTTAACATTTGTTTGGGTATGTATGCATATTCCTGGTGGGGCCCATGTTTGTGTGTATGAACGTCAGAGACAAACCTTGGTCTTGTTCTCTAGGGGTTGTCCACTCTATTTTTAGTTTTATTAATTAATTAATTTTTTGAGTAAAGTCTTTCGGTGGAGTTTGTGGCTCTTTACTTTGACTAACCTGCCTGGCCAGAAAGCTCCAGGGACTATGCATCCCTGGGTCTGGCTTTTTATATGGGTGCTGGAGACTGAGGGTTAATCGCAGCGTTTCAAGCTTGCCTAGCAAGCACATTGTACTGACTGAACTATCTTCTAGCCTCTCCCTGGCCTGGTTTGTCAGCTTATGGCTCAAGTTGCTTCTGAACCTTCAGTAGCTAGTCTCCTGGGTCAGCACTTAGTCCAGGTTTGTTCTAATTTAGGTTGTGGGGATTTCACTGGTTGAGCTGGGTATACACCAAAAACACTAAGAACAGAACAAAGACAAGAAACGGGTAGATGGCAGAGCAAAGCCACTCTGCTTTGAAAGACTGTATGAAAAATCTCTCTCTTTCTCTCTCTCCTCTCTCTCTCTCTCTCTC
>NW_022196915.1:14632459-14653688 GCF_008632895.1 Mastomys coucha
CTCTCTCTCTCTCTCTCTCTCTCTCTCTTGCATTTGTCTGGGTAAGTAGATTCTTACCCAATCTACTTACCAACTTCTGACTAGCATATAATATGAAGGGGTAAAGATTTTGTCAAAATATTGGCAAGTTAGCAGTTACTAAGCACAGGAGTTTCCCATGTCTCAGGAAGCTGTCCCAGGATCCATCTCAGAGCAGTGTTCTCAGCAGATAACAGAGATAAACTGGCTTTCCAATCTTCAGTTAAACAACACACATATGTGTGCATGTTTGGGTTGATACATGTTAGCAACCTAATGTCCTAAAGTTCTTTTAAAGTGAATCCTTTCACTACACTGTGGTTCAGGGTCGAAGATCCTTGTTTCTCCGGAGCTGTGTAGAAAGATTCTTTAGTCATCAATCTGCTGATGGCTTTATTATTATTAAAGTGTATGTAGTTAAGAAATATTCAAATGAAACCAAATAGTCTTGATACTAGAACCATTTTATATTCTGCAACACAGAAAGACCAAGAAAATAAAATTTAAAAATTGAGTTTGTTGTTTAGGGTTTAGGGGTTTTCTCACCCCCATCCCCTTAGGACTGGGGGATAGTTCAGTTGGTAAATACTTTTCATGGAAGCATACAGACCTGCATTTGGAACCCCAGCACAGAGAGAGAGAGAGAGAGAGAGAGAGAGAGAGAGAGAGAGAGAGAGAGAGAGAGAGAGAGAGAGAGAGAGAGAGAGAGAGAGAGAGAGAAACAGAGACAGAGACAGAGACAGAGACAGAGAGACAGAGAGTCAGAAAGTCAGAGAGTCAGCCAGGCATGTGCTTTTAATGCTAACACTGGGGAGTCTGAGGCAGGAGGATTCTTAAATGTCACTGACCAACCAGCCTAGTCAAATCTATCAAATCAATGAGAGAAACTGCCTCAAAGGACAAAGTGGAGTGCAGTCCCAGCACTGACACCAGGGCTAGCAGGAAGACCCGGGAGGCTGCACTCTGCTGCTGCTCTGGTCCCTTGTATCCTTTGGTGCTTGTCCTTTGCCTTTCATTGTAACTTCTGTCTTTGATTTTGAAGCTTCCTGCCAGCCCAGACCTTCTGAGAATGAGCTTGTGGCTAGAGGTCCGCAGAGTAGACTTTCCTCATGGAGCATAAAGCAAGGATAGAATGTGGATCTCCCAGGTCCTAGGATGGAACACACAGAGAATGGAGCAGGCCTAAGAACTACTGGGCTCTACCCCACCACAGAACTGAGGTCATATTTATTATTCAGCTGTGGAACTCTAGGGTCCTGGTTCTTGCCAGAGTACCAGTGAACCCTGGCCTTCATCCTTTCATGAGCTGTACCTGAACACCTTGTCTCTGGGGCATGGGTCAGGTACTTTAGACAATCAGAGTACAAGGTCTTCAAGGGCAGAAAGAACTACGGTTGGCTTTGATGCTTCACTTATTATTGCATAAAATAGATCAGTGTGAGTGTCTCTGAACTGTGTCTTTGTGGTCTCATTTTCCCCAGAGATGCCTGCTGATTTTGATGGGATTATGCTCTAGCTGTGGCAACCAAACATGTGTCATGCAGAAACAGTGCAGACTGTAAAAACTGTGTAGACTGGACAGCCCAGGGTTGGTAGCAGTGGCTTAGAAAGTAAATGCCCTGCAGGGTGTTAGAGAGGACTGGGTACTTTGTCTGAACTATCTTAGAGTTGCCTTATGTCAATCCTGCATGAGATATCTAACTGCCCACTGGGTAAGGAGGGATTTGAAAGTTTAAAGAGAGGTCAGCAATCTTCAGGGTTCCTAGGCTTCTCCACACTTTGGAATCATCTAGATTTTTAATAAATTACAGATTACTGGCTTCAACCCCATGTGTGATCATAGCATTAGGAGTTTTTCTAATTTCATAAATGATTTTAATATGTAGAAAGTTAAAGCATTAGGTTATTAGGGGATACACACACACACACACACACACACACACACACACACACACTACATATATATGTAATAACAAAGAAATCGAGGCCATGAATTTGAAATAGAAGGGGGGATTTACATGGATGAGAAAAAAATTAAAAGAGATGAAAATGATGTAGTTACATTTTAATTAAAAACAAATAAAATGTAGGCTGGACAGTGGTGGTGCACACCTTTAATTCCAGCACTCAGGAGGCAGAGGCAGGCAGATGTCTGAGTTTAAGACCAGCCTCTTTTACAGAGCAAGTTCCAGGACAGCCAGGGATATACAAAGAAACTCTGTCTCAAAAAGCAAACAAATAAAAACAAAACAAAAAAAACAATAAAGCAAAAACAAAAAACAAACAAACAAACAAAAAACCCAACAACAACCAACCAAAAAACAACAAAAAGCTTTTTAAAAAAATGTAGAATCACAGTGATCCTCTAGATCCAAACAATACTTGATCCAGCTCTGAAGAATGCCAGCTTTTTTTTTTTTTAAATTGATATGTAGACAGGGCCCTGAAAGATGGACATTTTTGGTGAGTAGAAAAGAATTGAAGGACTGTCCGGAAGTGTATGTTCATATATCCAAGTGGTTGAAGATAGGCGACAGAGACCCTGAAATCCTTGAATTCAGTAATAAGCAAACGTAGAATGGGTTAGACATTCCCTGGGACTATGTTAATAACAGCCATCACTCCTATGACATCAAGTTGGAGCTATCTTCATTATCAACTAGATTTGATTTAGAATCATCTAGGAGACTGAGACATATTTCTGGGTGTGTACATGAGGGTGTTTAGAGATTCAGTAAAGAGGAAAGCCTTTGAGAGTGTGATAGATACCACCATACACTAAAGGATAGGGTAGAATAGAAAAGGAGAAAGTGATCTATGGACCAGCATCCACCTGCTTCTTCTAGGCCCATGAGTGGCCTCATACCTCTCTTGGTACAACCATAAGCCTTATCTGCCACTGTATCATCTCACACTGTGAGCTTCATCCCTTAAGTTGCTTCTTTGGGAGTATTTGGTCCCAATGAGGAGAAGAGTGACTTAGCAATTTCTGGAGAGGCTCTTTGAGCTAAGCAAGCCCTGTTATGAGCCCTATTTCACAGATGAGGAACCTGAGGCTTAGACCTGTAGAAAACTCTTGGGAGCCTGCTAACAACTGTTTCCTCATGCCCCTCTTTATCTCCAAGCTCTTATTTCTTTCTTTAAAGCAAGGGCAATACCAATTGCCCTTTGGTGTTTGTGTTTGGAGAGTAAAGGGAGCCATTCACAGAACTCTAAAACATTAAGCCTAGGGTAACCATGGGCAATGCCCAGGGACATACTCTGAGACAGTGATTGTTTGAAGATGGCTGCAGAAACTATGGGTTGGAGTCTAATGCCACAGAAGGCAGAACTTTTTGTCTAGGAACTCATAAATTGGGATGGAGGGTTGTCATAGCTTGAAGGACTGTTTCAAAACCCTACTTGCAACATGCTAGGGACTTTCACTCTCATTGGATATTAGGAATGATGGATGTTGGGAACAAATGATATCTCTACCACTCAAACGCTGGATTGCACATTTCAGGTGTCCAGATTCTTCGTGTAGCAATCCCGAAACTACAAATTGATGCTGTCAACTATCATTGGTTAAGAGTTGTTTGGTTGGGTTATTGTTAAGCTAGCCAGCTGCCATCTGCCACAAGCAGATTAGCGGCAGAAGAACTAACAACTTGTAAACCTAGTTAAATTTGATATTTCTGGGTGGGTCTACAGATTCAGACAGTTTAGCTTCTATTAATAAGAATGAGTAAGAATCACAGTGATACTCATCTTTTCTGGAATAAATAGTATGTTTGAATTAAAGAACATTCATGACAGGGAACAAGCTCTAGAGGACATGAGTTATCCCATGGGAGCCACATATTCTCTGAATTCATCTTTGGAAGGACTGCATTGTGGCAGTGTTGAAAAAGATTTATTTTTTATTTTTGTTAAATATGTTTATGTATTTGTGTGCATGCAGGTATACGCACACAAGAACAAGTGCAGACAGAGGCCAGAAGCTGTATGGAGTTACAGGCAGTTGTGAGTTGCCTGAAGTGGATGCTGGAAACTGAACTAGGGTCCTCTGCAAGAACAGTGCCTGTTCTCAGCTACTTTGCTGTCTTTCCAGCATGTGATATCTCTTTGAAATACTGCTATGTAATTATAAATCTAGGGAGGAATAGGCTTCTTTTGATGTGTTGCTTTTCAGAAGGGCTCCTAGTCACATTTGTGGATCTTCATGTGAAACTAAAAACAATAATTGCTCTTTAGAATTTATGCATTTGTAAATACCAGTTAAACATATATGATTCTATAAGTTTTGTACATTATCCTTTGTATTCTGTGCTTTTAAAACTTTTTTAGTTTTAGCTTTGATTTACAAGGTCCTTAAGTTTCCCCCTTTTATCAGGGCAAAATGGAAGGTGTTCTGAACCTTAAAAGCATGTAATTTACCTTGGACATCAACTTTAATGCTTATTCTGAATGAAGTCCATGTAAAACTGCAGAAATTGTGTAGAAAGTCTTTATGAATTGGGACCTAACATGTCATTGACACATTATGAAGGGTTTTCTGTTGACTTTAGTGATGGATGAGTGCATGCTGCCAAGTTCAGCTGGAAGGAGAGTCTTAGAAATCCACACATCAGCTCTGGAATCTAGAAACTTCCTGGAGCATGATTTTTGAATCAGCAGGGTACGTGTAGACTGTATCTGTACAGGGAATGACATTTTACCAGCTTTCTTCATGGAAGTCTCTGGAACATGACCATAAACACCAAGCCTCTTTGTTGTGTGTTGAATTTAAAAGCCCCCAATGGTTTGGAGAGGGTTTAGGCCTTGTCTCAGAGAACCTTGGTTCAATTTGGGGGGACCTGGCTGAAAACCCTAGATATTTGATAGTCTGGCTTATTTCTATGGTGTATTAGCACCCTATAAAAGTTACATGTCATTTATTTCAAGTTCAGAACCCTCTCAAACTTCAGGGGCAAACCAAATTTGAACCCTTTGTGGCTGGAATTCTGTTTACCTTTGGCCAAACCCTGTTTCCTGATTGTAAGTCAGGGAAGTGAGGTGAGAAAGGCTCCCGAAGCCCTGTGGACATCAAATACCTTTGGCCAAACAAGGTTTTGATAGGTTAAAACATGAATGAATCTGAAACACTTGATTAGCTTTCTGTCAGAGCACTCTGGAGGCCTAAACACAAAAGTATATAGTGCCAGCCAAAGTGTATCTGAGTCTTACTTTCCTGTAGCCAAGAGAAGGGAGTACCTGAGATTATTAACCACAGCTTGAAACTGGATCAAGCATCCTCTTCTAATAGACATGTTAAATACTTTCTATAAAGATTGTTGGTCAATCCAGTTGAATAGACCTTGGGGAGTTGGGGGATTTCTTGTATTTGAAAGCTGTGTTTTCATCAGAGACAGAACAAATGAGCTCTATTTGTGTGTAGTTGCAGAAGTCCCGTTGTCCCTCTATGTCTCTCAGAACAAGATGTTCCTTGGGTCTCAGTAAAGGAGAGATGACATGTGACCTTCTGTGTGCCTTTCAGATTGAGGAGCTGATGAATGCCTTGGAGAAAACCAGGCAGGAACTGGATGCCACCAAAGCACGCCTCGCCTCTACCCAGCAATCTCTGGCTGAAAAAGAAGCACACCTGGCCAACCTCCGGATTGAGAGGAGGAAACAGCTAGAGGAGATCTTGGAGATGAAGTGAGTACCCATTTTTGCTCCCTTGGTCCTCTGTCACCATACTTTGATGGTAGGAAAAGGGAGTGGCTGGAAGCAAGAAGAGAAACCCAGAGAAAATGGGTGATTTTTTGAGGTAGTACTAACTTTTTTTTGATTTATTTCTTCGGCTGCTCATTGTGAACCTTTTCCAACATCTCTTATGTTGAGATTGTACACCCAGCCTTGGAGTGGGCAGGTCTGTGTTCTGTGAATGGCACTGCATTCACAGATCTGTTGCTGAGGTCCGAGGCAGCAGAGGCTGAGGTCTTGTTAAGCACAGAGTTAATCTGAATGCTGCTTGCAGTCTCTGGGAGCTTTGCAGAGGAGCTATGACTTGGCTGATTTCTATCTTCAGTCCTCTTCAGTGCCTGGTTTGTACTGGTTTTCACAGTGCCAAGGAAACAGAACTCAGACTTGGTAGACTGATAAAATGAAGGCTGGACTTTCCTTTCCCATCACACACACCTTGGTTCAGGTGGAAGGGGACCAGTAAGGAAAAGGAGTTAGTTCCTTACTTCCCTCCTTTAGTTAATAGAGTGGGTTTGGTGCTCCGAAGCAGTCCTTTCCCTGGCCCTGCGACACACCCACCTACACCTACCCAGCTCCTGCTTTCCTTTACCAATGAAATAGATCATCATAGAGGAAAATAAGAAGGACAATTACTAAATGATTTGAATAATAATCACAATGGATTTGTTCCTAACGAACTAGTCAAGAAATAGCATTTCTATAAATACTTAAATTAAACAACCAGTAAGATATAATTTAAATCCTGCTCCCTCCCATAATAAGGGGAAGCATACATAATTATGGCATCTTAAGCCAGTAACACAGACTTTGAAATTGGTGGCTAGGTATGGAAGAGTGACCTCATGGTGACCCAGCAAGTTTTACACATGGTTAACATTAAACTGAGAAAGCTTAGATCATGGAAAATATGGAATGAAATATTTTGAAGGGTTTAATAAATGAGAATAAAACTTTTATGTCTCTTCAACTACCTCAGTTTCTCTAAGACCAAAGAACGAGTAAGTTTTTTTTTCACATATAAACTCATATAAACTAGCATTTTGTCTAATAAAAGATGATATATAAAAACAGATATTATTATACACCATTTAGGAGCCAAGGAACTGAGACTCTGAGAGATTCAAATAATTTGCTTAAGGCCACCTGGCCAGGATTAAATCAAAGTCTTCTATTTCAGGTTCCCTTTCTACTACCTCATTCTCCCATGGAGCCTTGTGTGGATTTTACCAGGTCTGGAACTTTTGTCTGCCTGAGTCTCTGCTGAAATGTTGTTGCTATCAGCAGAGCTGGGCAGATGGCAGGTGCTTTCTGACTGTCAGGCAAGTGAGCAGAAGAGATGGTGAAGACGGAGCCTTGTGTAGTCAAGAAGGCAAGCATTTCAGGCTCCTGCATCATCCGTGTGCTCAGTGGTGTGGTAATGGTGGTAATGGCACTAATGCTGTAACCACACAAATGCATTTGATCCACTGGCCACTTCTGTCTCCTTGTGTGCTGATGCATGTTCAGAGAGCTTTGTTGTTCTCCTCTCTCAAGGCTCCCATGTTAACTCTACATCTGCAATGATACAGTATGCCCTTATAAGAGCTTTTATTGATTCTTGTTTATAAAAAGAGCATGTATGTTTATAATTTTTGAGAACAGGAATAGGAATGGACTATAAGAGGTTAGCAATCATCACATCCTGTTCTACCTGTAACTGTGACAGGGAGCTGCCTTTGATCTTCCACTCCCCCCTCCCACTTCCTTTTCCAACTATGTGCAAGCTGGTAATTGTGAGCAGAGCACATGGCACATAGAAAATGATACATGTCTACCAAGGCTCTGTTGGCCAGTGAACGTCATATCATATGTTTAAGGTACTTTGAGAGGAGTACAATTTATCTAAAATTGGATTTATTTTTCTAAAACATAAAAACCATTTCCATGTGTATATTTTCCCACTGAATTTCATGATTTCAGATAGCACCTACCTACCGCCTCTTTCTGAATAACCTGCTGCCACTGCAAAATAAAGACAGAATTCTGTTAATTCTGTTGGTAAAAGAAACAAAGTCCTACTTCATGAAGCCTGATGTGAACCCAGTTCATTATTTAGCTCAACCAGAAGAAGACCAACTTACGGATCTCTAACTTGGCACTAAGGGGACTCAGGTACAGGACAAGCATACTGATGGAGGCTCCCAATTAGATTCATCAGCCTTTACAGATGCTCGAGACGAACAACTGTCTATCATGGTTTTTAAGCTGATAACTGATACATTGCTGCATGACATTGACTGAGTCCTATTTAAGTTGCGTAGAACAATTGGATACATTATTGTTGTTGATGCTTGTGGCCCATGCTATGCTAAGACTTGGGTTCTCATCCAATTGGTACTCATATTTAACCTGGTCTACTAGTCTTCTAAACTCTGGTAGGAAGAGAGTCACCATGCAGTTGTAGAAGGAGTAAAGATGGGGCACTGAGAGGATCAAGACAGTCTTTTCTCACACCAGGACATGAAAGGAGATCACTTTCTGGCTGCCTCCATTTTCTTTTCATTAACATGGAAGGAATGATGCCTGAGCAGCCTGCTTTATGGAAGTGTTCTAAGATCAAGATAAAAAGAAAGTACTGGACGAAGACTAATATAAAATGGCATATGTGAAAGTACTTTGAAATCTAACATTGGGCTTTTAAAACTGAGAGGTGTGTCTGTTAAATTCATCACAAAACCAAATGGTGTGTAGTCTAAGAATTGGAAGAGAGCTAGATCTACTCTGCCAGCTTGCATAAGCTGACTCCCATCCACGTAATTGCCAATGAAGAATTCACCAGGCCCTGGGACAGGCCATTCTTGGTCATGTTCCATGGGGACATGAAGGAGCTCATCACCCATTTGTGTTTTATTGTTTTTTGGGGTTGTTTTTTTAAATGTGTCTTTCTCGCTCTCTCTCTTTTTCTATATAATACTGATCTGAGTATTAGCCATAGAAGAGATGGCCTTTTATGAATTTGCTAAGTAATGTTGTTCGTTTTAGAGGAAAATAAAAGGAATCAGAAAGAAGCATCAGGAATCGTATATCACCCATGGCCTTAATGTGGAGAGTCATGGAGGCAATTCTGCTGTATACCTCTACAAAAGTGCCTTCCTTAACTTTCCAGAAAGTTCCTTTATATTTTATAAATCACAATTCTTTTGCTTTCAGAATGTGAATACTCTCTATATCACAAGGATAGAATCATGCATTTTAAATTACTTAATGTATTGACATATATGTTTACTGATTTATTTTGGCCCCAGTGGTTTTTGGTAATATATAGAAAGTTTTGATAAGAGTCCTGCCATTTGCTTTTATTTATGTTTTTGGGTGGTTATAAAGATTGACATGAAGCTGTAAACAACAACAGGAACAAACAGAATAGATTGGCTTCTTGTCACTAATAACATCTTTCAGATTAGCATAGGTCCAGCCTGACACCCTCACAGAGAGTGATCTAGCTTGAGTTGCACTGGTTCGTTGCATGTCTTACATTGTTCTCACATGAATATATCTCTACAACAGCTACCACAGTGAAGATTCATGCTTGTTCCACTGCCACAAGGTTGTCTGGTCCTACCTTTGGTAGCCAGTTATTCTTGGTTATTTCACATTTTGTGGAGGTTGTGTGTGTGTGTGTGTGTGTGTGTGTGTGTGTGTGTGTGTGTGTGTGTATGTACTTGTATGGAGGGATTCCTGGGGTTGGAGTTACTGGCTATTGTGAGCCACCTGGCCTGAGTGTTGGGAACAGAACTCTTGAAAAAGAAGAAACCTTCTTAATGGTGGAGTCAACTCTCTAGTCCCCTGTTATTTCATATTTTTAATTGAAAATTGTATATACTTACATTTCAAATGTTTTCCCCTTTCTCTGTTTCCCCTCCAGAAGCCCCTTATCCCATCCCCCCTTCCCTGATTCTATGGGGGTATTTCCCCACCCACTGACCCACTTCTACCTCCCCGCCCTCAAATTCCCCTACACTGGGGATATCAAGCCTTTGCAGGACCAAGGGCCTCTCCTCCCATTGATGACCGACTTGGCCATCCTCTGCTACATATGTGGTTGGAGCCATGAATCCATCCATGTGTACTCTTTGGTTGGTGGTTTAGTCCCTGGGAGCTCTGAGGGTACTAGTTAGTTCATATTGTTTGTCCTAAGGGACTGCAAACCCTTCGGCTCCTTGGGTCCTTTCTCTAGCTCCTTCATTGGGGACCCTGTTCTTAGTCCAATGGTTGGCTGCAAGTATCCATCTCTGTGTTGGTCAGGCTCTGGCAGAGCCTCTCAGGAGACAGCTATATCAGGATCCTGTCAGCAGGCACTTCTTGACATCAGCAATAGTATCTGGGTTTGATGTCTGTATATTGGATGGAAACCCAGTTGGGGCAGCCTCTGTATGGCCTTTCTTTCAAGTCTCTGATCCACACTTTGCCCCCATATTTCCTTTAGACAGGGGCCATTTTGCCAGTTGTGGTGGCGCACACCGGTAGGATTTGCTGAAGGAGGCAGAGGCAGGAGGATCACAAGTTGGAGTACAGTTATTTCATTTTTTAAGTGGAGTTTTTGTATATGTGTATGCATGTCACATCATCTTGAGACATATCACACTGACCTGTGTTTTCTCCTAGAAAACCTGTGTTTTCTACTTTGGTGGGCAGAAACTGGTCTCTTAGATTTAGATTAGAATTAGGGGAGAAAATGTTGTTTGGTCCTTCTAACTGAAAGGTTTCTAATGCTGTAATTTTACACTAAGAGTTCCTTTTAAGACAGTATTTTGGGAACAATAAGCATTTGTGGAATCAAAGGGCAAATTGGTTAAAAAAAAAAAAAAAGAACAAACAGAAAACAGCTTCTTACTGAGCCTCGACTGCAAGATAGGTGCTAGCCTGGTGGAAACAGAGACACCACTTGACCTTGTCAAACTCAGACTCTTAGTCAAATGAGTGAAGGAAAGAATGAGCAAAAATAGCTTATTATGTGACTTTAAAGATGCTTGGTAGCTCGCTTAGAAAAGCCATTTCCAAATGTAAGGATACTGTTGGTTATTTGGGACACAGAGAGACAAGGAGCAATGTTATCTTTCATTTTCTAGAATATCACATGAAGTGAGGATGTGCTCATTAGAAGAGAAGAAGAGCCCTAGATTTATTTCATGCTCTGTTCTCCCTGCCAACACTCCTTCAGTTTGATTTTTCTTGATCTGTATCCTAACCGTTGAAGATCATTCTGATCCTGGAGAGAACTGACATTTCCTAACCATGTATTTCCATTCAAGAAGACAGAGAAGACAGTATACCCTTCCCCAGTGTGTAAGAATATTGACTTAAAAATATCTAAAAGCTTTTGCTAAGACATTTTATGATGTTTCATATTTGTTACATTTGCTCTTGTTTTAAAAGAATTTTATTAAAAGAATATTAAGAACTTTCTAAGTTTGGCTTTAAACAAGGCTTAATAACATTACCTTCCAGTAACCAAGCTCAGTTATTTAATTTGTGGCAGGTGAATTTGATATCTGTAGCTAAAAGGAATTAGGGTTGTGAAGCTCTGATCCGCTTGTGCATTTTCTCAGACAGGTTAGCCTGCCATAGTCATTCAACAGGCAGACAGGCAGCTGATATTTTTCACTTAGTGTAAAATACTACATCACAAAAGTGCTTTAATAACTCCTTAGCAGTTCCACAATTTGAAGTTTGCTTTTTGGAGTTTGGCTGATGTTTTCCTATACCTGTGTAAAAGTTTTATGTTAACCTCATTTTAACCCATCTGATGATTTTTGTGGACCCCATCTTCATTTCCTGGGTACTGTTAGATTTTCAACGTCTCCTCCAGATAGTCTTGCAAGCCTTTGTATACACTGAGTTGTTTTAGTACATTCCCATGGGGCAAGGCAGCAGCTCAAGCTACAACATCATCTTGTTGGCCCCTTTGATCTGGGATCCTTTCTGAGAGAGCCACTCATTAGGTAAGTGCCCTTCAAAGCAGAGGCTACGTGCAGAATATGATAAAATCAATTTATTCTGTACTCCATGCCATCATGAGAAAAGACAAATCACATTTCTTTAGGGAGGAATTCTAAGTGCCTGGCAATTTGCACAGGATAAATGGAGTCTGGGAGAGGAGTTTTGAAGGCAGCCATTACTTAAAATTGATAAACTCAGTTGCAAGGGGCCGTACTGTTTCCCAGAGGCATTATGAGGAGTGAATGGGACTCTCATTTACGTAAAATAATTTTAAGCTTACAAGTGTGCAATATTTTTCTATTAATTCATTTATGACACACATATATTAATCTTATCTTCAAATTATAATTTAATTTTATCCCTTTAAGAATTTTTCTTTTAAACTTCAATATAGTTTCTTCTCCAAGCAATTAATTATTGAGAAAAACTTAGATTCCAGTTTAAAATATATTAAGTTTTATGACCCTGAGTGCTGGAATATCCTAGAGTGTCTGCCCAGTTTTCAAAGGCATTTGCATTAGATGGGATGCTCAGAAAGCTTGTTGTTACTACCAAAGTCACACTTTGGAAATGAAAGATAGCACAGAAGCAGGGAATAGATGTTGTGAAGAATGGCTCATTCAGAATGGATTTTGGTTTGTGCTACAGGCAGTGACATTAAGTATAGTTAGTTGCCATTCATGATTCCTGTTTCCTACTCTTAATTCTGAAATTGGTAGCTTAATGCCCATGGCAGAAGACAAAACCCTCACTGTATATCAAACTTACAGTATAGACGTGAAATTTAACTGTACAGAAAAAATAGCCTTACAAGATTGGAATGTTCTAGTGAGCTTCCAATGTAAGGAACAGAAAACTCTACATTCTAGCAGGTCGTATGAGTAGCGCCTTCTGTCTTGAAGCTTTGCCACTCTCGGCATTTGGCCACCATCTTACAGTGCTGGATCTCTGGCCTCATTTCCAAGTATCCAACCATATTACAGCCAGCAGAAGGAAGGAAAAGGAAAGGAACCTGCCTGGCCTCTAGGTTACACATATCTGCTACCGACATCTGAGTCAGTTAACAGCTAATTCAAAAAAAATAGTCACTGAACACCTGCGTTGTGTAAGGGTTGTTCTGCACGCTGGTCACTCTTCTAAGTGTCATTCTAATGTATAGAAAAGACTCTGGACAAAGGTCCTATTCATAGACCTCCTATTCCACATAATCTGTTGCAGGGAGGACTGATTCTGTGACCAGAGTTTTAAGTCACATGGTCACACATGTAACCTCCACAAGAAGGAAGCTGTAGTCTTTGTGTGGGTAGATCTAGGAACAGCTAACGCCATGGAAAGCAAATTAAGGAAGGAAAAGAAAATAGCTTTGGGAAACTTAGAATTCTTTACAGAACAGAAAACAAAAATAGACCAGCTGCTAAACCTCCTTACCACAGTATAAGCATCTTTGCAAGGTCCCTACAGACAGACTATTCCTAACCCATTCAGTCTCTGCCTGCCTGCCTGCCTGCCTGTCTGTTTCTGTCTCCCCTGCCACTCTGTGTGTGTGTGTGTGTGTGTGTGTGTGTGTGTGTGTGTGTGTGCATGAGTGTGTCCTGGGGGATATAAAATGATCTCCAACATTCCTTCCAGTATTATCCATAAATCACAAAATAATCTGGAACATGAATCAATGAAGAATTAGACCCTTCTTTGTCTTTTCTATGATGAACTCAACAATGCAGTTTGGTTCACCATTGCCACGCTTTTCGGATCGGCAAGAGTAGACTAGACTTTCCCTGTATTTTGTGCATTGCCTTTTCCCCACAACACTCTTTAGATATGAAATAAATGAACAAAGCAGAAAGGATGACCCCCAAATCGATATAGCCAAAGCACTGAAATGGATTAAGTTGTGCGTCATATAGTATCAAAAGCCTTTCCTCATTCCCATAATGAAGTAATGTATAATGTGATTAAAATACCTTTGGAAAATCAAATCAACCCAGGTAAAAATACTGTTCTGTGCTTTAGGCAGTAAAGTTACACTCAGCAAGAGATATTTGTGTGATGTTACCTCCATGTCGTATAGATCGCAGCTTTCAGCTAGGTGTTTCTTCCTGCTGGTGTCAGGAGAGCAGGACAACAGGCTACAGTAACAGGGGAACAGGGGGACTGGAAAGGAGTGAGCTGAAGGAAACCTTTCAAGTCAGCTCTTTATCTTCAAATAAAATAAGGGGCTCCATGTCTTTTAGATGAAAACACACAGTGTATATATAGTTTTAATAGTGAAAAGTGTCAATCACAAGGGCCATTGGCCTGGTGGTTTTTAATGGAAATACAAACATTTTCTGAGGTAGAATAGTGTAGGCTTTCAGATTAAATAATCATAATCAGCAGTTAAATAATCCAAATGCTTGGGAATTGTAGAACATAAGCAGTTCCAAGCACTCTACTTCATGTTATCTCTATCCATTCAACAGTCTGCAGGGCTTTAGAAAGGTCACCCATTAAAAATGAGAAAAAGACTTGTGTGGGTCTTCCAGCCTCCCCAAAAAGGTAAAGCAGAGCGGAGACATGTGGCATTTTCTTCCAACTGAGAACAGCATTGTGTTGGCATAAATCTAAGCAGTCTAGCTTAAAGCTTACAGGATATACTGTCAGACATAAAACCCCAAGGTAAAAACAGGATAGGGACGCTTAAGTAGAAACCAAGGGACCAGAATTATGGGTGTCATGGACTCAGATAGCAGGGCCAGCCCTAGTCCACTCCATCCATGTATCCGTCTATGATGGCTGCCTCAGACTCAGATCACCTCACTTAGGGGTTATGATTCTCTGAAATCTTCAATTTCTATCTGGATGATTTTACCTCTCTGGAATATATGGCAAGGCTTGGAGATAGTTTTGGCTGTCACATGGAAGGAACCTTCCACTGGTACCTAGCAGGTAGCGACCAGGAATGTGTCCTACAAGGCTTGGGATAATCCCTAACCCAAAACACTCATGATATTAAGCTTGAGAAACCCATGAGCAGTCTCTGCTTAATGACTGATATTTCACAATGCAGGGAAAAGCAAAAATCTTTATAAGGTCTGATATCTGATTCAACTTGACTTTTAGTCAAGGGGGCCTTATAGGGTACTTGCCTTACTCAGGATCACGATTAGACCCAGAAGGTGTGGTAGTGTAGATGAATTTGACCTCCTGATACTGCCTTGCCATCTTGGTATTGTAGATCAGCTAACCATATTAATCCCAAGTGGAACCAGTACAGGACTCAGAGCCAAGCCTTCAGAGACTAAGTTCCCCATACCATCTAGTCCTGGATGGGATCTGAAAGACCTGCTCCTTTGGTCGTTGCTGTTTGATAGACTGTACAATCTTGTCCAGCTCTAGGACTCCATTTGTTCTTCAACCCATGCCTGTCTTTGAGCTTCTATTTTCCCCAACTGTGCATTAAAGTATGAAATGGACTATTCTCATGACTTAGGCCAACCTACAAATACTACATCTCCCCACTACACTTGTTCCTCTCTTTTAACATTTCTGAAATACCCTTCTGGTCTTTTCCAAGGGAAACATTTTAGTCAAGTTTGTATAGAATAGAATAAAAGTGAGAACCACAGCAAGGCTAGAGTGTAAGCCAGATGATGGTCTGAGGGTACAAAAGGAGAGACCGCTGCCAGTACAGATGCCCCTGACCAGCTATCAGGAGAGCCACAACCCTAGGCGTGTAGAGGGTGAGCATCCAAGTCCATCCTTATAGGAAGGGAGCATCACAAAAAGCTTTAATCCAGTGGAGATGTTTATAGAGGAGAACAGCTTGGAGAAGGCTTTGAATGTTCTTTGTCTCTGAGAGACATTCAAGAGGTTTGCTAAATGAATGGTGTGATGCTGTGATGTGTCATGACTCTCCTGGGTATGAGACTGCCTCATTAGTCTCCTGTTCTTCTTTTTGACTCAACTCTCCTCCTCTCCCTCCCGTCCCCTTCTCCCCTTCTTCTTCTTCTCCTTCTCCTCCTTCTCTTCCTCCTCTTCCTCCTCCTCTTCCTCCTCCTACTTCTTCTTCTTCCTCCTCCTCCTCCTCCCCCTCCTCCTCCTCTTTCTACTTCTTCTCCTCCTTTGCTTCATTTCTCTAGACCTCCCTCCTCTTTGCTCCTTTACCAACACTCCTCTAGTTCCCCCACAGTATGCTAAGGTTCCAAAGAATTTCTATATGGTCCCACCATACTCAGGTTTTGACTATTGGGCTGGGCAACCAGCAGTCCAAACATATGGGGAGAAGGACTGGGTAGGAGCAGTGCCAGGAGCAGAGAATCAACTGAACCTGGTGACTTTGTCTGGGCAGTGATATGCATTTGCCATTTAGTGCCCCCAAAAGAAAGAGAAAGCCAAGCCTCCAATCAAGACCAGCCAAAGTCTCTTGTTTGTTTGTTTTTGTTTTGTTTTGTTTTTGTTTTGTTTGTTTGTCACAGTTTTTGGGAACCCACTGGTTGTATGAATTGAAATGCAGAATCTGGCATGATCTTCAGGTTATGCTAATATTTCTGAGATGTGAATTGGAACCCACAGGAAGATTAGGCCCACTGTAAGGAACCATCATTATGTCAAATGCTTCACTGCTTGAGGCACTTGGAGAGGATGCCCAGTGAAGCCAGCACAAGTAGTGATAACAGTTAAATTCTTCTCTTTCTGTTCCCTTTTCAAATTGGCATTTTGTGTTCCTTTCACTGCGCTCTAAGTTTGGAGTTGTTTTTTCCTTCTGGCTGTGCCTCTGAGAAGTTTTCTTAGAAAAAAAAAAAAAAAACATGTTCTGTTAGACTCCTGTACAAGGCCCCCAGAGCTAATGCTATGTTTGAAGGCCACATAGAAGTAGCGCTTGTTCTCTGTTTTTCCTCTCTTTGTAGTTCTCCTAGAAGCCAGCATTGTGGGGGGAATATCCTTTGGCTCCCTTGGTTGTTGGATCTGGGAACACCAGCAATCTCCACTGGCCATAGAAGGCCAAAAAAAAGAAAGGGCCACTCTTCTTTCGCTCTGAGGCATATCCCTGGCTTAGGGCTTCCCTCTCTGGCTACAGGTCCCATCACCAGCATTCATTCACGATTCTAGACATCAGGGTTAGCATACTATGCCTCAGCCTGGCCCTGGCAATGGCTGCCTGCTGTTGCTAGTCTCTCAATGTTTCAGCATCTCTATCTGTTTCATTATCACTGTGAACCTCTCCTTCATTGCTATCTGCTCATTGGAAATGTGTGCTGAGTTCTGTTTCCTCCAGAAGCCAGAGGGACACAGTGGAAAAAGTTATGGTATCATTGTCAAGTACATGGAATTTGTTCCAATCGTTTAAGAAAATGTCATTTAACAAAACTTACGTTTCACATGTTAAATAAATCAGGGAAGAGAAACAGATTGTTTAACTCTAAAATCAGAACTTTAAAACAAAACTGCTATTTCTTAAAATGAATAGCTTTCAGATTACCCTTTGGCATGAATGATTCTTGCAGACCCTACCTTAGAAAGATGTCTAGCTGAAGGTCTGAGAGCCATTTTCTGTCACAAACAGTAAAGTCAGCAGCCACCTCTGAAGTGTCCCAGGAAAAGCATCCTTTGCTCTGTCTCTCTCTCTAAGTTGATTGTCTGAAAGGGAGATGCTCTTAAGGTGGGATGCAAGAGAACATCCTAGAGGTGTGGTGTAAATATCTGGTCAACAATTGTTTAACCAAAGAACAATTCAGATTATAGCACAGGTCAAAATGCAGTAAAAGAGAAACAGGTGGGGCTATAAGAATATCATGCAGACGTAGCATTGAGCTGTGTCAAGTGGGAAAGCAGATGATGAGGCAGAGCTGATGGAGGGTGGAGGGTGCGTTTCAAAAACAGAGTCCTCACCTTGGCAGAGATCCATGGTAGGAGGGACTCACTTGTTCTAGTATCCCTTCAGAACCTTGCGAGATCTTGCCTGATCACAACAGGAGACTTCTGCCAACCCCTCTGTGTTGGAGGTTACTTGCACACTGTGTTTCTGCAGCAACTATTTCTCCACTGTCCACCACTCACCCTTGCAAACTGACTTTTGCTGAGAAGGCCTTCCTGTTCCAGTTAAATCAACTGACTATTTGGAAAGTTGAATTTATCAAATGCTTCTATTTCAAAGATAGTTTTAACAATTTCTACTAAGTTAGACATTATAAAACATCACAAGACCCTGCCCTTCACAGTCTACCCAAAGCCCCTGTGGAAGAAGGTATAGCCACCAACCTCATATTGATGAATTAGGATTTTTCTTCTGTCAGAGGTACAAGATACCTCTGTGCAATGGAGTGGAATGTTCTTGTGAGAAGCATCTCTTTCCTTATTGGTGGCTCAGTTGGGTATGAATAAATTACCGAAAAATCTTTCCCCTAATGGCAATTATACATAAAGGCAAAAAGAAGTCCCATATGCCCTCTGTCCAGCTTCAGAAATTGCCTCTTTGCCAAGCTCCACCTCTTGCCTGGATTATTTTGAAGTAAATATCAGACATTATATCATTTTATTCATAAATACTTGAGTATAAACATTATTTTTTGAGATAAACATTTGTACAACAAATTACAAACACTTTAATGTGGAAGAGAATTCTAATGAAGAAGTTTCTCCATAGTGCTGGAAGCCCTGGGACCTAGTGTGCAAGGCTTGGAACAACAAAAAGGAAGCATTTGGTATTCTCATGTGAAGGAACCAGAAAGATTTCTATCACAGGATTCATTCCTTGATCCGTGGCCCTGTTCTCTCTAGACTTATACTTAAATAGTATTCTTGGGATTGATGCATTTCCACCTCTTCCTTATTCCTAGTGACTACATGCCTGAGGAAGGGAAGGCCTTTTATTGCTACCTAGTTTATTTCTTATTTTACTTTTTTGCTTCTTGACCAAATGATAGCAGGGTTTCAAAAGTTTGTAAATATGAATCGGTGATTGGTAACAGCCTTTGCCCTCAAGTGCTGATGAAGAGAACCATTACTTTGAAGAGTGAGATCAAGATCATAGCCATGCCCTACTGATATTAAGCTTCTAAATCAAGCAATATGCAAGTATGCCTACTCAGCTTCTTGTCTTATTTCTTAATAATGATCACAGTGATGTCACATTATCTAGCAAGTCATTCATCAATTTTGGAGCAATGCCTCAGACCTCCTACTATACTAGATGCTGGTCCAGAAGAGATATCATCTCTGATTGTTGGGATTTTAGTCTAGTCTTGATTACTTTATGTCCAACCTTGGCAGCACTTCAATGACTGAAGAGAGGTCATGGAGTGGCTTTAATATTGAAATAATCCATAGATAGGTAACCATGTGGTTTCTTTTAGCTGATCCAGACTTGGGCGGGTGGGGTGTATAGTTTTCAAATCTGTTTGCAGTAAAAGAGAATGGCTCCAGAAAGCATTACAGATAGATCAAGAATTTGGAAGCATTGTACCAGAGGCTGAAGCAGAAGTTAAAAGAAAAGTTACTGGAGAGATACCCAGTGGTTAAGAGTACTGGTTACTCTTTCAGAAGGTCCAGATCTGATTCCCAGCATTCACATAGAAGCTCACAGCTATCTGTTAATTTCAGTTCCAGGGAGTGGGGGTGGTGCTGTGATGTCCTCTTCTGGCCTTTGAGGATACTGGACTCTCATGTGGTATACAGACATATATTCAGGCAAAACACTTACACACATAAAAATAGATAAGTAAAATTATTTTTTAAAAAGAAGGTGAAGAAAGAAGATATCCCAGGAAGAGTAGGGCATGCAAAGGCTGAAGTCTTCCACAAAACAGAATATCTAGGAAGTTCTAATTCCCAGTTAGATTGAGCCAGGCCATACTGAGTCGTAAGAATGAGGTATCACCATAGAAACAGGGCTTTCTAGTATCAAGCTTATTATTTCATCTAGTGGCCTTCTTTAATTCTCAGTACTTAGCCTCTGCCTGGCTCCTGGAGTGATAAGGTTTCATAGACCAGGATAATGTAACTGGAGTTTGGGGAGCAGGGATGGACAGCCTGGGTTTCAATCTTGACCTTGTGTTTATTCTTCTTATTGTATGACCTTGGCTGAGTATGCAATGACATCACATCCCCTGTAGGATCAAGTGAATACATACATACGGACAGACATACACATACATATATACAGACAGACACTCACACACACACACACACACACACACACACACACACACACACACACGCATCAATCCAAATTGGCTACTTCTTAAGTCTTAATAAGTCTGTATCAACAGTCAGAGAGATCCATCCTTCAGTCTGTAAACCAACTCTGCCTTTTAGAAAACTTGCCTTCAGTTGTACTATACTTCTTTAGCTTTATACCTGTGTTCTTTGGGTCTTCTTCATTTGGCACTGAGGCAACTTCTTTTACAACCCTGAGGTGTCTAAGGCTACTTTTATGTCCTGTTCTCCCTACTACTCTCCAAGCTGTAGAATAAACCCTACTTCATGTTGAAGTTCTCAGCTCCCCTTCAGTTCCTGTGACAGGTTTTGAGGATCCATCCCCTTTGGATAATGGTCTTCTCATTATTCTTCTGTGTATTCTACAAGTAGCTACCTACTGCATATTTTCTATGGAAGGACACAGTGTCTGGCTGGGCATGGTGCCATGACCCTTGCCTTGTGAAGCTCATGATGTAATGAAGAAGTTGGCAATATAAGCTGCTAATTGCTATGCAGTGTGCCAAGTGCTCTGACTGGGAAAGTTTAGAGTATCTGTTCCAGATGGAAGGGAAGCACAGGGTTACAGGATTCCTCTATGGGGGTTATATGAGGCTCCCACTGGGGGTTGTAGGAAGCTTCCATGGGGGTTATGGGAAACTCCCTTTCAGAATTGCAGGAAGGAGCAACATGTGAATGGGAAAGATAAAAGAAATGGTTGAGGTAAAAGAGGAAAGTAGGCATATTTCAGGTGTGACCCGCAATCAAATATACTACTCAAGTGGTTGATGAAAACAATCAGTTCGGTGGTTGAACTGATACCATTGGCTGGTGGAAGAAAATCACACTGGGGATTTTGGCTGAAGATAGCAAAATGCCAGTCCCATAACTGCAACAGGGATCATCTGCCACAAGACACTTGACTTTTAACCTTGTCTCTGCCTTAAGACAAATAGCCCCCTCCAAGTAGAGCTGGAGCCCCGTTTCCTGGATCAGTTTTCTTCACATGCGTACATGGAAGGTTGACTATTAACCAAGTCATTTTCTAAAGCTGCCACAATGGATCTTATCTCCATGATTCCAAGCAGACATTTTACATTCATGTTGGTTCTTGGTACCTGGGTATAGAATTCTTAGCATTTGCATTAGAAACAATTGATATATTTATAATAAGAAAAGATGCCAGATAATGATGGCAAACACTTTAATGCAAGTACTTGGGAGGCAGAGGCAGGTTGATCTCCATGAGTTCAAGGCCAGCTTGTTCTACAGAACTAGTTCCAGGACAAGTAAGGCTACACAAAGAAACTCTGAGGGGTGTGTGTGTGTGTGT
>NW_022196915.1:14653698-14739016 GCF_008632895.1 Mastomys coucha
GTGTGTGTGTGTGTGTGAGAGAGAGAGAGAGAGAGAGAAAGACAGACAGACAGACAGACAGGCAGACAGAAAGACAGACACAGAGACAGAGTCAGAGACATAGAGACAGAGACAGAGATAGAAACAGAGAGAGAGATACACAGACAGACAAAAAGGAGGTTCTTTTAAAAATCTAAGAACTCATCTGGAGTTTTTGAGGGAGATATTAAGCCTAGGAAGCACCCCTCCCCACAGAGCTCAGGGAACTATGCAAAAGGAGAGGCAGAAAGACTGTAAGAGCCAGAGAGCATGGACAACTCCAAGGAGACAATGGCTTCCAAATGCAACAAGACTGATGCACACATGAACTCACAGCGTCATACTGTGGCAGTATGTAGAGGGCCTGCATGGGTTCAAGCCTGTGGTTTTGTAGCTGTTATTGTTCTTAGTTGGTTGCTTGGTTTTGAAAACAGAACATAAGGTTGGTGGGTAGAGAAGAATCTGAGAAAACTTAAAGGAAGGGAAAATACAGTAATAATATATTGTCTGAAAACATTTAACTATAGAAAGAAAAGGGAAATAGTAAAAACTCAGAAAATATATTGAAGGCATGAGCCTGATGTTTAGCTTTTTAATGTAGCTTAAAATATAAACACAAAAGTTTGTGAGAGCCAACTTGACCAACTTCCTATTGCATGACTTTAATAGATGAAATACTACAATGATTAAAAGAAGAATATAATCCCAAGAGGTGACTCCTACCAAGGCAGAGGAGCTAAAATGGGCCTCTGCCCCTTATCATCTTTGAAAATATCTTTCTTTAGGATAGTTGAGGAAGAAACAATGGTCAAGCTATGAAAGAGATGGTGTTTTCCCTCAGTGGCAGAATGAAGGACCAGGAGGGTTTCAAGGTCTGATGCTGAAGTCCTCAGAAGCGGGGTTCCACAGAAGCTGGGCTCCCCAGTGCTTGCAGGAAGAGAAGAATTCTCCCTTCTGCTGCCATGGACTTCTGATTCCTTAATTTTATAATTTGAGTAAATTATGCCCAGGGCCCTAGAAGCTCTCTTAGCACCATTCTCTAGCCTCAGTGACATCCAGAGCAAAACTGATCAGTCACAGGCTACTAGGTTTTTAAACTCAGCCAGCAATCAGGTGAAGGATCTTCAGTAGACATCTGTAACTCTTAGGCACAGCTTCCATCATGACCTGGTCACTGAACCTCCAGGGGAGCTCTCATGTTGGCAGGGGTTGACTGTGAACTTGTGTGTCGACCTCACCTCTCCCCACTCAGGCACTACCCAATGAGCTTTACAGATGCCAGTTGCTTTATTTAAAGACTACAGAAACAAGCTAGATATAGGTATATGCATATTATCCTAGAGAGAGGGATAGGAGGATCAGGAATTTGATCAGCTTAGATGATATATATAGGAAGACACTATAAAATTAAAAAGAACACTGGAAAAATTATATTTAAAATATAGAAGTGTAAACATAGTAGGTCTCACAGGCAAGAATACAAGAGAGCTATTGGCATGACAGGACCAAATGATTATGAAAATCACATCTGCTAGGTGGTTAAAAATGTCATGAGGCCAGATGCTTGACAATACAGAAACTTGAATAGCATCTACTCACTACATTGTCATTACTAAGGATGAGAATAGAGTCACATATCTGTAGAATCATATTATTATAGTGCTTTCTCTTCAGTAGACATGATGCTACATCTCTTTTTATATACCAAGGTTCAATAAGTGAGGTATCATTCTTTGAAATATATTTATCTCTTAGAAACTATAAGTTACACATGTATATTCTGAATTTCAGGTTCTATATTCAGGTCTTTGGTCCATTTAAAATTGATTTTTGTACAGGGTGATGCAGGGATCTGGCTTTATTTTTGTACATGAGGGTATTCATCTCTTTTCCCATCACTGTCTGTCAAAGAGGCTGTGGAAGTGTATATGTGGTCCTGCTGTTTTATTCCCCGGTCTCCATGTATGTTCTGTATCAGTGCCATTCTTGTTTTGTTACTATGTTTCTGTCGTGTGTATCCAGGAAAGACTTGTCTTGATTTTTCACATTGGTATTTTGTTTTGTTTTATCATGATTTATGAATCTGGAATTAGTTTGTTGGTTGAGTTTTCGTTTTTTGTATGTTTTGTGTATTGTTTTCAATTCAAGTTTCCCTTTTCTTTACATGGAAGTATTTACAATGTTCAGAAAAAGACTAAGTCTCAGCATAGTTGAAATGTTTTCTTTTGTGGGGTTGGTGTTGCTCCTACTATTCTTTCTTGGTGGATCAGATACGTGTCCTGGGTTAGTTTGGGCCTCTCTATGCCTATAGGCCTTATTCTGGGTCATTCTACATCTTCACCGTGGGCCTGAAGCTTCAGCAGCCATCTGCTGGAAGTTGTCGAACTTCCTGTGTACCTTAGTTGTGATTGTTCTTGTTGCCAGGCCCACAATAGTTCAATCTTAAATGGTAGGTTTCTGCTCAATATGGCAGCTGACTATAGCCCTCCAAGATGCTGTGTATGGTCAGCTACTCTTCTGACCCACCCCTGACCTGATGTGCCAGAGTCTTCCCCTCTTCACTAAAAGCTCTAGTAGACTCAAGCCTCTTGAAAATTGTGACTTTGTCCAGTGGATAGAACAGCCATTCTCTTTCAACCAGTGCTATCTGGCTTAATTTTAGATTTAAGAGAACCAGATACTGCCAGAGCTATTCAGAGGAATTTCACATTTGTACTGCACATCTTTCTGTTCTCTACCTTTTCAGTTACCCTGTCATCCATTCTTTGATTTCTGACACATGTCTACTTTCTTTGGAATAGAGTCTATTCTTTATTATCTATCCTTTTATCATTTACCATGTCAGATAAAGGCAGCTTCTATCTTCAATCTTGCCCAGGCAAAGGATATAAGTAGACTATTTTACTAAAGAACAAATACAAATAGCCAATGATCATATTAAAAGGTGGTTCAAAAACCATTACTTTATGAAAAGAAAATCAAAGCACTCCTTAATACCCACTACAATGGCTGTAAAGGACTGCTAGCTACAAGTATCAATATGGATGTGAAGGACTACAGCCCTCACATGCTTGCCAGTATTTTAATAAAATGGTGTCCCTGTTGGAAAACAGTTTAGTATTTTCTCAGGATGCTAAACACAGAGTTCTCATACAATGAGTTATTTCTACTCTTGAGTATGTGACACTTGAGTATGAGTATGCACGATGTAAATTATGCATGAATGTTCAAAAGAACATTGTGTATAATGGCCAAAAAGTGGAAAGGATGCAAGTGACCAATGTATGTTTTATGGATGATCAGGCATGGTATGTCCATATGACATGTTATATGATAATAAGAAAGAGCAAGCTACTGACCAAGGCTTTATCATGGACATTTAAATACTGAGTGGACAAAGTCAGTCATAAAGACTAAATATTGTGTCATAGGTATTTATATGGCAGATATAAAGTCAGAAAATAGATTTGTGAATAGCTAAGGCTTATAGAGGATGAGGTGGAGTGCTGACTGGTGAGAGACACAGGACTTGGATTGGGGACGCAAATCAAGTTTTCTAAAAATTGTGATGATGTTATAATTTTGTGATACACAAAATCCCATTGAATGTACACTTTAAATTTAGGAGTTAGGTGAGATATGAATATATTCATAAAACTCTTACAGAGGGCTTTCTATACAGTGCTGTGAAATCTGAAAATATAAGTATGTGGTGGTTTGAATATGCTTGGCCAATGGGAAGTGGTATTGTTAGGAGATGTGGCCTTGTTGGAATAAGTGTAGCTTCATTGGAGAAAGTGGGTCATTGTGTAGGTGGGCTTTGGGGGCTCCTGGTGCTCAAGCTTTGCCCAGTGCGAAAGAAAGAAAGTCTTCTCTTAGCTGCCTTCAGATCAAGATGTAGAACTTTTGTCTCCTCTAGCACCATGTCTGCCTGCCTGCAAGTTTCTGTGCTTCATATCATGATGATAATGGACTGAACCTCTGAACCTGTAGGCCAGCCCCAATTAAATACTTGCCTTTATAAGAGTTTCCTTGGTCATGGTGTCTCTTCACAGCAATAAAACCTGAGCTAAGACACCCATTAAGGTGTATAATATTTGTTTATAATCTGCTTGAAGATGGAATATACATGTAATGATTAGAAATATGAGATTAAATGCTCAAAAATCATTTTTAGGTCAGTATCCAAGGAATGCAGAAACAAGAGGAAGGTGCTGGCATTTGAAGGCACCAGCAGCCAGCAAACAGTGGCATTCACCCCTTCATTTCAGGGCAATCAACTTATATTTATTTTGAGTCCTATCTAGGTATGAAGCCTGGTGCTAGCAGCTGAAAATAGTCAGAGAAGACTGCATAATTGCATCATTATGTTTTAAGCTGGGTACCAAGCGTGTTTTCAGCAGAGGGTGTTTTTAGCAGTCCCATAGAAATGAGAAATTTGTCTGGAGAGGGATATGAGTGGGTCCTGAAGAGTGAAAAGGAGAACAGCTAAAAAAGTAAAAACATCTTAGGGGAGCAGCTACAAGAACGACTCAATAAGATGGCTCAACAGGTTCAGACACTTGCTCCTGCACTTAATGATGCCAGCCTGACCCCTGGATCCCACATGATGAAAGAAGAGAGCCAGCTCTCCAAAGTTCTCCTCTGACTTTCACATGTGTTCTGCCCTGCACAAAGTAAATAAATAAATGTACACCTTACTAACAGGAGGTGTGGGAATGATAATAGTCTTAGTGGTGATGAGGTAGAGCAATGAGGCTGGATCTCACAGTGACCTCCCTCGTGAAACCCCCAGGTTGCAGCTGAACTGTACAAAACTACCACTTTCATAGGTAATATTTCAGCAGTTGTTCCTGGATTATGCTGTGATATACCTAATGCAGAGTCAAGTATACAGTAGCTTAGTATTATAGGAAGGCATGAAAGGGATATACATTGTTCCCTGCCCTCTGTGCCAATGGGTTTCATATATTTATGTATATATGCATATACATCCACATATGTGTTCTGAGAGAGGCTAACTAGTGTGCCAGGATGCTACCTAGTGCTCTGAGATGAGCCACATATGACTACTGAACACTGAGGACATGGCCCATCTGAACTGAGTGAGCTGAGAGGGTAAAATGAATGCCAGACCACCAACAGTTTACACAAACAAAGGGAATATTAACTATGTCAGCAATAAATTTATATTGATTACATGCTCAAATATTTTGGATATATTCATTTCATTAAAATAGAATTAATATTTACTTCTTCCATTTTTGATATCACAACAAGAAGATCTGACTTAGGCTCTTATGTGAAAGTGCTGTTACAGAGAAAGAGGCTTGGGCGTCCTTTCCAGTTGCCTTCTCAGCTCTTGCTGCTTGGATCACTTGGCCATCCTGCCACTCAGTTATATGTTTCCGGGAGCTTCAGGAGGGAGATAACTTACAGTAGTCTTTACCAAGTGGTCTTTAAGTATTCTAAACTAGAGTTTCATCCAGTTTCCTTGAAGAGGGGGGAGGCATCAGATCTGGCCTCTGAACCCCACATTTGGGGAAATGTACTATGTACTATGGAATCATATTCACCTGTCATATACAAGACACATTCTTACTGATCCCCATTTTCCACACTTAAATTGTCACCTTTTGCTTCTAAGTCACCCTGCTCATCTGTTAACACTGTATTAAACTTCTAAGTCTCTGACAAGGAGGCTCAAACAAGGAGATACTCAAGTTAAAGAACTCTACATCTCTAACCTGGAGTCTTAAGTGCCCAAGGACCAGCTGCAAAAGTGAGACCAGCCTCGAAGTTCAGGATCAATGTGTAGTAAAGTATGGCTGTCTACTGGTGTTGACAGCTTGAATTATTGGGGCTGGGGTACCATGGGCTCTTCTCACTTCTCTAATCTCTACTAGGAGGGCAATTTAGGTAGAATCCTTGGGTGCCACATGAAGGTGGATCTAATAGGAAAGTGGGAAATGGAGAATTTTGAGGACATGTTACCATGCCTGCTTCAAGTTGCCTTCATCATACTGTGGAGAAGGCAAGGTTCTCCAGTGAGGTCTTGTTTTATTGGAATGTGACCAAGAGCAAGCATGGAGATTTCCAAGCATAGCAATTTGGAACCCAAGGGAAACCAGAGTGTCACAGGCAGTTGTAAAGCCACACTGTGCGAGATGGCTCTGCAGCATGCTGGGTCTGGGAGAGGAGCAGCAGCTTTGAGTAGCAGGCAATCTGGACTTCAGGTTGTGATCTGATCCTTTCTTAAGTCCGGTTGAGTCCCTGTTTCTTTGTAGCCACAGTTTCTGGGACAAAAAAAACAATTCCATGTAGTGGACATGGTCTGTAGTAGATAAGCAGGAAGAAAGCAATAGGTTTGATTTCTAGTACTGGAAAAAGTGGATAGCTAGAGAAAATGTAGGAGGGTATCTTATGGCTGCCATCTTTGTTTTATCCTTGGTCACAGCCAGCTTTTGTCTTAATTTTTCAAATTTGCTATTGTAGCTCAGGCATCATGTCTCTATTACAGCAGAACGGAGAGTAAGTGCCAGATGACCACCAAGGACAAGGGACATGTGCTTCTACATGGTGTAAACATTGGTTGGAAAGTGGCCATACCTCCCTCACCTCCAACCCCCCCCAAAAAAAAAATGATAGGTGAAAAGCCAACCCAAATCTGGAGCCATCCATGCTTAATAGTTTGACAAAGAAAAATATGATGCTTATCAACTAGACAGCTTCTAAGTTAGTTCTTGGTGGTATATAATAAAACAATAGAACATAGATAAGAGCAGATCTGAAAATAGTACAGCTGTTGTCCTGAAAGGCAGACACACGGCTCCTTCACCCCGCCTACTATAGATGAGCTATGCCCATATGACCCAGTACAGCCTGTTGCTCTTCTTCATACTGACTCCTTGTAATAATCCAATGAAGAATGTTGTACTTGTTACCAGGGTTCAGAGAAGCTAAGTACAGTTGCCCAAGGGACACAGCTCGCTGGGTGGGAGGGTGGGAGTTGATGGTAAAGCTGGAGTTCTAGCCTTTTGCTATCTATGCTCTGTCCCCTCCAGCTGCTCCTAGAGAAACAGAGGCCCAAGGTGGTTTGCTTGGCAACATCCTCACCCCTTTCAAACATGGAACCAAATACTATAAATGGACAAACGAAAAAATGAAACGAAACAAGGAAGTGACTTGGAAGGAGGGAGGGGAAGTTGTTAGGCTAATTTGAAGGCACTTAAACTGGTTCCCATTATGCTAGGTGTGCTGAAAAGCCCAAACAGGGCTGAGTTCTGGGCCATCTCAAGCTTAGAATGTTTTCCTGAGTCTTCTGGTTTGGTCATGGCCTTTCCACAGAGAATGGTTTGCTGGGGCACAATCTTAGGAGCAGCAGGACCCCGTGGTCTATTTCTTGCTCTTTAGGTGGTAAGAAGGAACTTTGTGTTGTCCTTGGGGTACACCCAGGTTCTCTGACATGCATGAGATGCATGGCGCAGGAGATGTGGCCTGGAATCACCCCCTAGGAATGGAGTTGCCCAGGAATGATGATCTGCCTTTGGTGTCTAGCAGCTTCCAAATAGCTCAGAAACAATACAGATACATGCCAAAGGGGGAAAACAACTTTTGATCTCCTTAGAACCAATTAAGCTTTCAGAGAGCATGAAAGAAAGTTGAGCGCCGGCCAGTGTTTGCTCTGGGTGGATTTTGTCAAGGAGCACAGTTAAAAATAATGAATGTTAAAGCAAGCCCCTGCCTGGCTTCCTACTTGGGGTAGGGGGAGTTAATGTCTTTTGGGTTGTGTCTAAGATGCCAGGGATTCCCACATCCTTGCAGCAGGACATCGCCCACAAACTTACCTCTTCCCCATATGCCCAGAGGTGTTAGGAGTGATCGTGTTTTCTTTCACACTTTTTCAGAAGGGTCTCCCTCCATCCTGTCCCTGTTGTCACAGCACGTTTAGTGTAACGTGCACTTTCTGTTAGTGTGTGGACTAGAAAGGTAATCTAATTAAGAGAGAAGGTAAGAAGCCTGCCAGATCTTGGCAACCATGACAAACGTGGGCTCCGGTATTTCACCAGCACCTCCCACTTATGCCTCCATAGCTAGAGAGGCTTTTGAACTTGACAGGCAGCCTAGACAGAATGCAAAGTACGTCTTTGACAGGACAACATTTCAGGTCCGTGAGCAGCTTTCAGGAATTCTGGTTGCCTTTATTCAGAACGACTTGCTTAGTAAATGTTTAGAGGGTCCTAATTATGCTTTGAGCGATTAAAACATTGTGGGTTCATGCTGTTTTGCTCAAGAGAACAGCTTACTGCATATATCCAAAACGGGGAAAAAGAATTTGAAAGGGAGGAAAGAAAAGAAAAACGGGAGGTGGGTGTAGGGGTGAGTGCACTGCGCCTGCGCCGTGGAGCCTAGGCCTCTTGGTAGAGCATATGAATCCACTTACATGTAAATTGCTTGTCGATGTGAATTAAGGGGAGGCTCTGAAAGAGCTGCTTTGCCGTGTTTACTGTAGGATTTTTGACAGACTCTTTCCTCTTTCAAGTAAATTTGGCTTAAGTCCATAGTGAGTCCAGTTTTAAGTAAACTCCTCTTTTGTTACATTAACAAGGTTACAACATCACTGGGGCAGATTTCCAGCTGCGGGAACCAGGGCCTAAGTACTGGGCTGAGGGCATAATTAAAACCTTCGGGTGGGAGAGTTAAACTCTCAAGTCAAATTGGATAAAAGGCTAATTGTCCATAGCAACATAATACATGCTTTAAATATCTGTGAAATGAAGAGAAATGATAGGAGGTTTGGGGAAAGAATTCTGCTCTGTGATTTTAGATATAACTTTTGTTATTTTTATTTATTTATTTACTTCTTTTAGGTTAGGATGAAGGGCATTTGTACCCCAGTCCCACCTTGCACTGAGTTTTATAAGCACAGTGCCATCATCTCTAGCTCTGGTGGCTTTTCTTCTATTTGTGTTCTATCTTCTTCTTCTGCACAGGGGGAGGTTAAAGTCGATGAACAGGACCTGCAGCAGGCTCCAGGTGTCTCTAGCTTAGGAGGCCCAAACAGGAGTGTTGAGCAGTTTGTCCTCACTTGCTTATCCTCCTCCAGAGAACTGGGGCTGGAGGTGGATGGCCCGTGGGAAAGGGGGAAGGGAATGTACATGAATGTGGTCACCTTGTGACACCATCCAGCCAAGCAAGGTGACTCATTACCACAACACTAAGAAAACCAGTGGGGTGTAATGGGGCAGTGGCTGCTTTTGCCCAGCAGAGGCATCAAGGAGGCCCATTTGGTATTCATTAGGTACAGCTCTACCAGGTCAGTGAGAAAGGAAGCCTAGAGATTTGGGTCATTCTGGCCCTCTGACAGTGGCATGGACAGTGATAGAGAGAGGGCCTGACCAAGCAAGCCTTCCAGGCTTCAGTGTTTGAAGCCCTGGAGGAATGAAGTCTTGTAATGTAGCCTGGAGTTACCCCAGGGTATTAGAAAGGGCTGGGCTAGTGGCAGGAAGGAGAGAAATCTTACAAGAAATGATTTTATGGGTTGGGAGCCCTTAGAGGTAAGCATGGGCTACTGCTCTAGAAGTCACAAGGCCTCTGCAGGACAGAATATGCCCAGGATTCATAATTACAAGGAACTTCAAGTCTTTACTCTAGGAATCAGAATAGCCATTTAGAGAGGAAGTTTGAAAGCTCCAGGCTGAAAATGACCAGTGAGTCAGGGCCTGCTAGGAGAGTCCACTCTGAGTCTCAGGGCTGGCTACAACACAGCATAGTTTTTATGATTCCCCAGCAGGCTAGTTCTGTACAGACCAAAGAGGCAGTGCTAGAACCAGGAGGACACAGGTACTGGGCAGAGAGAGTAGGAAGTTTCATTCTCTGAAGACTTGCTGACACCGGGGACCTCTGCAAAAGTATTGTTCTAAGTTTTGGTTCAACACACCAGGAAAACAGGATCCAAGTTGGCCTTAAGACAACACGATGCTCGAGATGGCCTCTCCCTGCTAGTCCTCTCAGGTGCAAGCTGGGGCAAAAGGCACTCATCCAAGAATTGCATTTTGGATGTGATGGTATTGCAGAAGACTCAGGAAAACATTCTAAGCTTGAGATGGCCCAGAACTCAGCCCTGTTTGGGCTTTTCAGCACACCTAGCATAATGGGAACCAGTTTAAGTGCCTTCAAATTAGCCTAACAACTTCCCCTCCCTCCTTCCAAGTCACTTCCTTGTTTCGTTTCATTTTTTCGTTTGTCCATTTATAGTATTTGGTTCCATGTTTGAAAGGGGTGAGGATGTTGCCAAGCAAACCACCTTGGGCCTCTGTTTCTCTAGGAGCAGCTGGAGGGGACAGAGCATAGATAGCAAAAGGCTAGAACTCCAGCTTTCTTGGTTTGTAAATTGTAATGACGAGTTGGTGTGCATCCTTCTGCCTGATCTTGAAGGCTTCTTGGCAGGGCGGCAGCTCCATCTCTCTTCCACCATGAGCAGCCTTGCATTTCTGTGATCGGCAGCAGAGACAAATATTTTTGTCCAGCGTCATTTAGATCACACATTTGCCTAGCAGCAGCTTATTATCACTAGTGTTTTAAGCACACTTAAGTATGTAGAGTTTATAAATTCATTTCTCCTGCCAGCACAGTAAATTTAAATTCCTTCTTACATGGACCAAAGACATGTAATATATAAACCATGTTTTAGCTCAGAGCAGAAATGACATGAGAAGATAAAGCTGAGGACATGGTGCTGCATAGGAACCAATTCTTAATGCCACTAATAAGACTTTTGCTATCTTTAGATTTCTTTTTCTTTAAGTAGTGCATGTTCTCTGTTAGAAGTATTTTAGTTATCCTGTGTCATGTGTATGTATGTGTTTGTTTATTCATGTGTGTGTATGTGTGTGTATGTGTACATGTATGTGTGTATGCATGCATGCAAGTGAGTATCAGTGAAAAGAGACTGCTCCACCTGTGCATTATTAATGGTTGCCAAGATAATGGGGCAACAGTTGCATTGTGTTTTAAGTTAATGCCCCAATGGGAAAGGCGAGGCCAGGCCTGGCAGTTTGGAGCTAAACTGGCTTGGTGGCTAACTTTGCATAGAATGTATGGTGGAAAGTGTCAACGTGCCATTCCTGAGGTGAATCTTCACAAGCTGACTCCTCAATCCATTCTATTCTAAATGTGGTAGTTCTTACCTTTATACCCAGAGCTTAATCTGGCCCCACCTGCCTTCTCCACTCATGGGCTTTCCCTCAGTGCTGCCCAACAGGCCCAGGTATTCTCATCCTCTACCTCACCTCTAACTCAAGACAAACCGTGATAGTGACACCCCAGCTCCCCTGATCCCCTGTAAGATTTTTTTCAGTTTCTGCTCATTTTATTTTCTGTATGGGTAGTCTAGCTGGCCAGGTATGGTAGTGCGAGTTTGTGACTCCAGCACTCAGAAGGCAGAGGTGGGCAGGCCATGTATGAAGCTAGGCCAGCTTGGTCTACATAGCAAACTCAAGGCCAGCTAGGGATACACAGTGAGGCACTATCTCAATCAAAACAAACCAACAACAAACATAGCATGGTTGTAGCATTGAAAGAGGAAGAGCTTCCTGCTGGGACTGGTGAAAACTTTTAGAAATAAATAATGGGACTGATCACTTAATATTGCAAATGCAGCTAATGCTGGTGAATGAGCAAAAGGGTTGGTTCCTTTACCCAGTCAAAATGGGTAAAGCGACAGCTTTATGTTGCAAACAGAAAAAAATGTCAATATTAGGGGAAAAAACCAGCAAGGGGAGAGGAGAGAGCAAGGTGCTGAGAGAAGAGTCAGCAGGAAGGAGGCAGAACAGGGATTATTAGCATGTAAAAAATAAAAGATATGCCACAAATTCACCATTTTAATCAACTTTAAAATGTACATGCAATGATATTCAGTGTTTTCTCAATACTGTAATACTGTTTTCACTCTCAAATCCCCCAAAACTTTACTGCGACATGCCAAGCTTCATACTGACTAAGCGTCCTTCTGCCTTGCCCTATTCCCAGTCCCTGCAGACCCTCACTCACTGTGCATCTAGATTGTTCTTTCTGGTATGCTCTTTGGAAGCAGCTATACACTGGGCGGTCTTGGTGGTATCTTTCCTTTGCATATTACACCCAAGGTGACTACAGTCTATGGCACGCATCAACATTTCGTTTATTTTCACTGCCAAATAACTTCTAGTGTAGACATACTAAGGTTTTTCTTGTTCATTCACTATTTAGTGAACATTTGAGCCATCTCCATTCTTTGGTGATTTTTAATATTTCTGTGAACATTCATGTGTAAGTTTTTATCTTTATAATGTTTTCTTGATATACATATATATATGTATCTATATCCATGTGTCTCTATTATGTGTTTCATTTTTTCACTGTCCCCTGTTGTTATTGGATGCTCTAGGAGCCTAGACTTTCTTATATCTTTCTCCATAGCATCAGAGCTTAGTAAGAACTCCCAGAATGAATTTTCCAATGAAGAAGGAATGGGATTTAGTTCTCGATATCCCACAGAGTTCTTTGAGAGCTGTGTGTCATTGGCTTTTCTCTGACTTTAGCCACTCTGAGTGATAGATGCTATTCGTAGGGGTTTATCCTACACAAAAAAGCTACCACCTGAAATTGCAGTAACTTGAACAGACTCCACTAGACACCCTGCCATGCTGATGTCCAAAGATATAAAGTTGGGGTGTCTTGGTGCGGCCAAAATCTACATTTCACTTTACTGTTAACAATAGATTCAAGGAGATATACTGGACACTCTCCTGTATCTCAAAGGCAGAGATGGGTCTGCTTCTAAGAATGCTAAGAAGAATGTGACCTTCATCTGGCCAGGGGTGTGATGTCCATCTGTCTCACCACTGGCAGACAGGCTGGAGAAGAATGAAGGATAGTGTAGAACAAGGAGTGATGGATATTGTTGCTCATGGGTTCCACAGAGGAGACTCAGGACACTGTCCTGAGTGAAGCCAAAGCAAAATAAAGCCCTGCTGACAAGGGAACTATCAGCCAGAAAAAGGGAGGCCCTATTCTTTAGCAAACTTGGCCTTCGCATCCTTAACAAATCCTAGCAGGTTACAGAGTTGGCTCTTGAGCTGTGCCTCCTTGCTCCATTCTTGACCTAGTGGACCATGTGATTCCTTTGAAAATATTTTTATGAGTTTTCTGGTACATTTATCCTGTTTGATTCTGTTTTCCTTTGTAGTTAATCTGCCGTTATGCATTTGGAGGAAGTAGTTCAACTTTTAAAAAACATCCACAGGATGTCATATATGTGGTTAAAAAGATAAATCTTTACCCCTAAAGAAATGTCATGGCACACAAGCAGACATAGTTATCACACTGTTTATTATTTGACTTGGCGGCAGTCCTAGATTTAGGTTCTAATTTTAATATATTTGACCGTACTACTCTAAGAGGTTTGCATATAAATACTGTATTTTTGGTAAGTGCAGTACGTAAAGTTCAAATAACACCTTCCCAGGTAATTTTCCCCATGTTTTAGTCACTTGTCTCCTCCGAGGATGAGGAGTATCACCCTCTTTGCTGGGCCGTTGCTGTTTGAGGTGGTTTTGTGATGCTGTAGCTCACCATCCAGGGGATGGGAGCAATGCCATCGGAGGTATTTCTTATGGGATGGCTCACTGTCCAGAATCTGCTTTTACGTGGCTGGTTAAAGTCTCACCGCTCAAGTTGCCTTTCAGCCCACTTCCTGCAGTGTAGGTGGAAATGGGACAGTTTTCTTCCTTCTGGGTATGTCCTTAGCCCAAGTCTTCACATTGTAATGAAGATAAAATGTACTGAGGCAGAATCTCTAAGGAAATTCAGCTCCTATAGATTTTGTGGGCTCACCATACTTTGGAGCAGAAGAAAATTGTAAGGCACAAATTAGACAGGAACAGGAAGGCTCCATTGTCAGTAGAGCTTTGAGGATGTGCCATCCCACCCTTGCTAGCAGCCTCCCACAGTTTACAGTACAGCAGCCCATAGGAATGTGAATCCCACTTCAGAGCCCACTGTGAATGTGTTTCTCACAAACAGGACATGACATGTATGGTTTAAATGAAAATAATGGTCTCCCAGCTCAATGCCAGACCATCTTTTGTCAAGAGCATCACTGCATTTGGAAGGTCTCTGGGCTCCTATGGCCCACAGGCCAGGTCCGTAGGGGATCTGGGTTTGATGAGTTTCACAAGAAGGCTCTTAAATCAGGAGCCCCCAGAAGTCTGGTATGTCTGTACAATGCTCTCTAGCAGCTATGGACTCCTGAAGTTAAAGAAGATTGTAGTCATTAGATTCCTTAGTTCAGGGTTTCAGTGTCAGAAAAAGCAAGCAAGCAAGCAAACAAAAAAGTAAAGCAACAACAGAAGAAATAAAGTATAAGAGCAGGATCGTTTCGCAACATAAAATAAAATAAAATAAAATAAAATAAAACAACAACAGAAAAAGTACAACAGTAGGAATGTTCCACAATGTAGCTGGATGCTTTGAGGTGTTAGGGCTTGAGGTCAGCTTTCAAATTAGGGTAACGTATACTAGACATGAAATTTAGCACTTCAAGCATTTTAAAGTGTTCGGTTCAGTAGCATTAAGTTGCTCTAGTCAGTATGTCGAGAGTCTCTCTGGCTGGCACTATCAGCTGGTGGTGGACTTTTAAGATGTGGGAGCCCAGTAAGAAGTCAATACTTTTTTTAAATAGTCTTTCACTCTATAGATTATTCTCATCTTGGGGTGATTGTGTCCCCTAAGGGAATGTTTGACTACTGGAGATGTTGTTTTGGGTTATTGTAACTGGGGAGAGGGGTAGAAAGGAGTGGGAGGGGACTGTTGGCATCAGGGGTATAGAGATCAAGAACATTGCTTGGGATAACCCCACCTAACAAAGATCATGGGGTTCAACTATCAGTGTTCCAGATGTGAGAAATCTTCACAAAGGTTAGTGAATATGCCAGTCGTTTGCGGCCAGAGACTCTGCAAGAACTTCTAGCAAGTAGTTTTAAAGCAGTGTCTGAGTGACCATCGGGTTATCACTGAGTGAAGCACACCGAGTGTAGGAGACACAGAACAGAGTAGATATAGGAGGAGTTTCCAAAGTCACGCAATGACTGCAGCTGAGAAACTGAGAAGAGTCAAAAGAACAGGTATAGCTATGCCTCCAGTAACTCACCTGTGAGGCTTTGTCATTCCTTATTTCAGTTGGTTTTGTTTCTGAAGAGGCTGTAATGGGCAGAGCTGGAGCTTGGAAATATGCCCTTGGCCCTGGTCTGTGACCGATAGGCCGGGGATGCTTAGTGGTCCAGGTTATGTCTCTAGGCTGAGTTTGTCTCACCTATGAAAGAACTGACTGTGCATAAGAATCTGTCTTCAGTATGAATAAAATAGAAAAGATAATTGTTAGCAAGTGACCTTCAGTTGTGATATAAAGCTCATCTATCAAGTCAATTGTTTCTGTGAATTAAATATGTATGTACATATATATAATATTTATATATTGTATGTTATTTATAATAAATAAATAAATAAATGTAATAAATGTTAAATAAATGAATAAATGTAATATATTTATATTCTATTATATAATATATAATATATGATATTTATATTATAATATATTATATATTATATTTACATTTTATAGTTTGTACTTTAACTAAATAATAAGAAAGTTAAAAATTTAATCAAGTAAAATTTTAAATTAATAAATAGAAATATATATTTAATATATACATATATAGTATAATACTAATATAAGTATTGCTTCAGTACTGAGTGAATCACAACTAAGACACAACACCCTCTACAAAGGGGTAGCTGGACCTACCTATGGGCTTTCTAAATTGAAATAGCTTATGAGAACATAGTTCGGAAGCCAGCACTGCATGACTAAGTCAGGTCTCTTTTTTAAAATGCAGTTTTGTTGTGGTCTCCTTCTACTATGGAAGTCAGTGGCACATGTAGATATTTCAAAAGTTAGGTGGGCAGGAAAACGAAGCAAAATGCATTCCATTAAAGCATTACTTTTAGACCTACAAGGAGAAATGGGAAACTATTGTCTAAGCCAAACTGCCCAAGTCTAGCTGCTGATGTGTGCCACATAATAAAAGTGTGATCCAAATTGAACAAGCCAGGTTTTCAGGTTTTGCATGCAGCCTGTAGAAATTTTGTTATCTCCTTGGAATTTTTTTCCAGTGTTTTCCCTCTAGTTGGTATATATACTTAAATAAAAACTATGACTAAATGATTGTAAATAGTTGCAGAGAAGTGCCATCCTCTGTGGAAAAGTTCATGGAAGAAAAGTTGGATTATAAAGAACAACGTCTGGAGGGATGGGGCTGGAGAGATGGTTCAGTGGTTAAGAATACTGACTGCTCTTTCAGAGGTCCTGAGTTCAATTCCCAACAACCACTTGGTGGCTCACAAACATCTGCAATGGGATCTGATGCCCTCCTCTGGTGTGTCTGAAGATAGCAGCAGTGTACTCATATAACAAACAAACAAACAAACAAACCTTTTTCAAACCTTGCTCAAAGAAAAGCAAAGCCTGGAGTTCTGGGTTCCACGGCAGGAGAAAGCAGTACCTGCTGTCTTCTTCACACGTGTGTCCCAATTCACTGCCAGCCTCCATCACTGCCTTAGAAATAAACTCATTATCTGGTTTTTGAGGGTTTTTTTTCTTCCTCAGCAATTGAAGTCGACCTTCTTCCTAACACCAGAGCTTTTCCAAGAATGTGCCTGAAGCCCAGACTGTCTCTGAATTTCAAACAAAGTCTGGTGGGGTCTGGATTCTGAGCCCAGGCTTCTGTCTGGCTGTCCATTCTGTTGATGTGATCCAGTCTTGCTCATGTCTGTCATCAGATACACATCATAGGGGAGGGCAGGCTAGAAGCTGAGATGATGGCAGCTAGCCACCAAAAGACACATAAGAGGAAACCTCAGGCTTCAGCCATCCTCCTAGCCTCCCTTTACTCCTCTCCTCTGCTCTGTTCTCCTTCCTTTTCTCTCTTCATATCTGCTTCGTAAAAAGACCCTGCTAAAGGAAGGAGGTGTGGAGCAAGTTCTAGAACTAAGATGACAAAGGGGCTTTATTCTGAGTACCACCTGGAACCCGTGGTTGGTGAACATACAGAACACAAAGTGATTGACACTGACGAAATCTACACTCACCTGGAAGATAGGCCTTAGTATAACTGTGGGAAATTATCTTGATTACCTTAGTTGGCCTCCTGCCCACTGTGAGTGGCACCAATCCCTGAGCAGGGCATCTGAGTACAAATATGCACACATTCCTTACTCTCTGTTCTGGATTATGGATGTGCCTCAAGCTCTTGTTTTGAGTTCTCAACCATGATATTCTGCACTCTTGAACTATGAACCAAGGTAAATAAACCCCTTCTTCCTTAAGTTGCTCTTGTCAGGGTATTTTACTGCAGGCCCAGGAGAAGAAAACTGAAACAAACTCTAGGATCTATTAGTGATACTTGAGTAGAAACTGTGATCTCATATATGTTATGCTTTGAAAAAGATGGTTTGGTTTGAAACCTGGAAAATAACGATGTAATTTTATAGGAGTGGTTCCAGCTGTTAAATAGGACACTGAGATCCTGATGAACCCTTAGACAGGTGACCCTGGTAAGAGGATGAGTTTATGAGTAGTGTTACCTGGGAAAGCTGCTGGACCATTTATGCCTTTATCTTCCTCGTTGGTAAAATTCTCACTGTCAGAGTAAAATCAGTTGATGCAAATAATTTATGATAACTCTGCTATGTAATATGCCTTATGCCAATGTTGTCACAAATTCACTAGCAGCTCCTTAATGAATTGTCAGTCATTAAAAACCTCAGAATATGACTTGATGATTGTAAGTAAAACAGTATCTCAAGATGGGATTACTCTGGCTTGAGATGGACTCCAAAACTCACCAATGGATATCCTTAAGATTCAGAATAAGAGGTGACACATAGAGACAGAGGTTGAAGTTCCTAGGAAGATGTCAGAGTCTAGAATGGTACATCTACAAATCATAGTCTGTCAAGAATTCCCAGGAGTCAATGGAAACTAGAGGTCTGTGGAACGGCTGCTCTCTCAGAGCCTATGGAAGGAACCACCCTGGCTAAAGCCTTGACTTTGCACTACAGAGCTATACTACTTGAAGTTGCCACAGTGATGAGTCTGTGTTAGCTCCGGGAAACCAAGTTGGAAATGGGTAGAATTTGCTATCTGTATGAGGAGGACCAAGTACCAGGCATCTCACGATTTGGGCAATCCTAGAAGTCACCTAGAATTCCAGACTCTCCAGTGCACACAGATACTGGTACCCACAACGGTAGTGGGAAACATGTTTGGGATAAATGTTTGTCTTCCAGTTCAACACCCTCTCATAGCTCTAAGTCTAAAATACAAACTAAGAAGGAGAGGAACATGCAGTTCGTGAGGCAGAAAGGCATTGGTTGACAGTAGAATGGACTAGGCATGTCTGGTATAGACACCACTGATGACACTGGAATTTGGAAGAAAGCAAGAATTTGAATTCTGTGAAAAACCAAGCTCACACAGAGAAGTTTGAAACACACTACATGCAATTGAGGACACTGCTCAGGAAGTAGTGCGCCTCCTGGAGGAATGCAGGCTGGGATGAATAACAGATGCTGGGGTACAGGATTTTCAGCTTTCCACAAACTGAAATCTTTATGCAATGACCATTTTTGGAACTGGGTTTTTTAATCTAGCAGGTTCTGTGTGTTGAGATCCATCTAGTTCCATATATATATTCTTATAGATCACATGATCAGAGGACTGACTAGAGTCAGGGGGCTGCCTAGGAATAGAATCTCAGACCAACCAAATGTCACTGATTTCTGACAAGTTACTTCCTTCTCAACATTGTTTCTAGCCACATGGAAAATTGGAGTGACAGTGCCCACAAGCAGGGTGTGCTTTGAGAACAGCCAGATACAGTCTTGCCTAGCATATAGTCTAGCGGACAACAGGGTTCCTTAACTTTATACACACACACACACACACACACACACATATATATATATATACATATATATCACATATACATATTATACACACATGCATACACATACACACATACACACACATATATAAAACATCATACACATCACACACATACACACAGTGATACAAAAACAAGTTTAAAGAAATGGACTCACAAAAGGTCTGCATTGCAATAGAGGAGGACTTTTAAAAAGAATAGGATATTGACTAAGAAAAATGTTTTGTGTTTACTATTTCTCTAAATTGAAGATTAAGCAAAGACTTCATTGGGGTGACTCAATTTAGGGGGAATCTTGAAAAATAATTAGAATGTTTGTGGCAGGTGAATCAGACATTAATTTCTTTGGAGACACTATGACAAATGGTATGGTATTGTAAATGTTGGGAAGGGGTTGAGAATGGTAAGTTTTCCTAGAAGCAAGTAGTTACTGGGTGTTCAGAACCAAGCAAGGAGTACATGTGAAGGGGGAGGGCTGGCAATGCAGAGTTGGACCAGCAAGATGGAATGTCACAGTAAGGAGTTTGGAGCCCAGGGAGCTCTGGGATTTCCATCAAGGGTAACAGGAGGATGGCTCTGAAAAGTGAAAGACAACAGGGAGCAAAAGTATGTTAGGAACCCAGGCTCAGGTCAAGAGGCTTGGCCAATGATCTCAGCTCAATCCTATGGAGAAAGTGATTGTGAACGAAAGACAGGGGAACACAGAGCAGAGCAGGGTTCAGAAAAAGCACATCGAGTGTTGAGTGAAAGGCAAATGAATAAAGTATGGAAGCAGATTGCCTTCAGGGGAGAAGAGGAAGACATGAAAGACAGCCTGACAGTTTAACTGGGGATGAATGCATCATGGATGTCAGTTTCAACTGTGCCTCAAATATTTTACTTTTGCTATTTTTGGTTATATTCTTGTTTTTTCTAAGTGAATATATCCTTTTTAATAGTTATAAAAACACAAGGTTACTATTATTGCAGCATCAATCATTTGGAAGTGTCTAAGCTCCGCTGAGTCACCTCCATCACCATGTGGAGATAGTCACTGTTAATGTTTTAGACATTTAAATGTTTTTCTCCCTCCTCTTTCCCTCCTCTCCTCTCTACTTCCGTCTTCCCTTCCTCCTCTTTCTTGAAAGTAGTGAAATACTTTTTGCTTCTGCTGCATAACCTGGGTTTCTTAGTAATATCTTACGAGCTTGATATTGTAGATGAACACAGATTTTCCTTTTATTTTAATAGCTGGGGACTATTATTCTTTATGCATGACATCATGATATACCTAATTTTTCATTCTGAATAAATGCTGGGTTTGTCTCCAGATTTTGTTGCCCTTACATATGAAACAATCCATTTCTAAACACTTGCCAACAGTAACTTTTGGTAATTTTTAAGCTGTATTTTTTAATTGGAAATCCCCTTCCCAATAGAAATGAAGGGCAATCGTATTTATCTGTCTCCTGCTGTGGTTGACTGATATATAGGAAATGGGGACACTTTTCAAGTTTGTGTATTTATGCTTCTTTTTCTTCATGAGTTGCCTCTTTCTTCCTTTTACTGTTTTTGTTTGATGGATAGAACACTGAAGATATGTTCCCTTTATTATGCTCAGCGACAATGTGTGTTTGCAGTTGTATTTGTTTCCCACGTAGGCATTAATATTAAACCTACTCATCTTTTCTTACGTATTTTTAGTTTTCTGGTCATACTTTAAAAGATACTCACTTTTCTTCAAAAATACAGAAAAAAAAATGTCTGAAGCAAAGATCTGAAACTTACTTGGTTGCCTTCTTGCCATTAACCTTGTGATCTACGTTTTCTGTTACATTTTCTGGTTGCAGACTATCACTGAGAACACTGTCTGTCTTAGAAGAGAAGCTTCCTATCTCCTTGACACCTTTCTGCTCACAAACCTCATCGTACACACACAGCCTGACATGTCAACCAATACAGAGGAGCCAGGGACAGGGGGAAGGAGAAGGCAGAGAGAATCTAATGCTATAACTTCAGTCATTAGACAGACGCTGAAGCTGCTCTTCCTTCCCCCTGACATTCGTCACTCTGTTCTATACACGGTGCTGGTGTTGGTTGGTTGTTCCATACACAGTGCTGGTGTTGGTTGGTATTTTATATTTGACTCTTAAAAGTCAACTTGAGCATCATACACCTGCCTGCCTGGCTTGCCAAACCTTTTGTGTAGATGACTGCCACATGGAAAAACTAAGTTGGGCTTCTATGACCAAGTTATTTCAATCCATCACAGAACTACATGATTCTTTTCTCCAGGGATATAGGCATTATTTCTGTTTCATAATCTAGAAGAAGTGATGTGATGTTCTTTTGAGATGGGTTACAGAGAAGTGAATTCTAAGTAGTTTCATGGGTGATGTTTAAGAGCAAAAACTGCAACTTGTAAGTACAGCAGTTAGTGCTGGAATTCTGCATAGATAGATCCTTTTAAGCATCTTTTCCTAAATGCTCTTGTATTTTCAGTTTCGCTTCTTCTCTTTGGTGTTTCCTTTAGTCCTTCAGTGTAATGTTTCTGCTTTTATAGCCATGTTCATAACATTTCTTAGTGCTTTTGTTTTGTTTTGTGGTTTTTGTTTGGTTTGATTTTGGGTTGGTTTTTGAGACAGGGATTCTCTGTGTAGCCCTGGGTATCCTGGCACTCACTCTGTAGACCAGGCTGGTCTTGAACTCACAGAGATCTATCTGCTTCTGCTGGGATTAAAGGCAAGGGCCACCACTGCCTGACTTGGGCTTGTGTTTTAGATAGGAAATAGTAGCAATCTTTTCCTACTTTTCTCTGGATTTAGTGTACAATGATTATATTTTAGAATTACTATATTCTTTAAATTTTTTTATTTTTTATTAGATATTTTCTTTATTTACATGTCATATGATTTCTCCTTTCCCAGTTTCCCCTCCAAAAAACAAACAAGCAAACAAACAAAAACAACAAGAACAAACCCCTGTTGCCTCCCCCTCCCCATGCTTGCCATCCCACCCTCTCCCACTTATTGGCCCTGGCATTTCCCTACACTGGGGCACAGAACCTTCACAGGACCAAGAGCCTCTCCTCCTGTTGATGACCAACTTTATTGAATATGCACAGATTGTCAGACTTCAGCTTGGTAAATTTGCCTGGAATGAACATGTATGTAAAAACATTAGAACACAACTCAAATACCAGAATATGTTGAGCATTCCAGGAGTCTACCCCTCACAGGCATTGTTTGCCTCAAACATAACTGGTCCATGATATGCAAGCATGGTGGCCATAGCAGGAAGCTGAGAGATGACATCTCAAACACAGGCACAAAGCAGACAGAGTAAACTAAATGTAGGTAAAGACTGTGTGTTCTCAAAGCCTTCCCTTGGTAATGTGCTTCCTTTAGCAAGGCTACACCTGCTAAGCCCCAAACAGCCCTACCAGCTGGGGACAGAGTGTCCCAATGCACAAGTCTGTAGAGGACATATCTCACTGAAATCAAACCAGGAACTATTATAAAGAGTGCTGCTCTGATTTTTCACTGATCATAGTTGACTGAACATACATACACTTTCCTACCACACATCTACCCAGGAATAAAAGAAGTGTGTAGAATATGTCTACTTAAGGTGTTGAGAGAGAGTCTATACCTCATTTTTCATGAAAATGGATCTTACTGCTATGTATTATTCCTTCTTTTTTTCATGAGAGAAAATCTCATTATTTAATATTTGAAAGAATTGAAAACTATTCATTTGTTTTGGCATGATTTCCAGTATTTGCTTTTATCTGAGAACTCACAAGTGATTCTACAGGTAATATGGTCTGGAGTAAATGTGGTGCAAATGTATGGTACTTGCCTCACTCCAATTTGTGGAGGCTGGCAGAAAACATTTGTTACCGTATATTTTTACAATAGTTCATTGTGATGTGATGAGGCTTCAGGCTTTTACAAAAGGAAATTGAAGGGGAGAGCTAATATGATCTAGTGTGATTTTGATGTAATAACGAGCCTTTGCAAGGGAAGGAGCCAATGGGTCTGACTAGAAGCATTGGGGGCCACACAGCTTTGCAGGGGGATTATGGGAATAGAAGAATTTGTGCTTTTCACCAGGAAGTTCTCCCTGCATGCAGTCCACAGTAGAGGTGAAATATTTCAAACTCCCAGAAAGAAATTGTAATGGAAAGTTGAACCGTCTCAGTAACTGGCCTATATTTTTCTAGGTTCTCAATCTGTAACAATACATTACACTTTTCATGTCTTCTTGAACTTAGCTCATCAACTACTGCTTGGGGGAGGCTGTTTTAGAAGAGTTTGACACAATGCAATGGAAGTCTATTTTCTATCTTTTCAATATATTATACAAATTAGCAATTTTGTAGACTCTGTTCTGCTATTTTGAACTTTAAGCAGTCTACTATAAGAAAGAGACCCTAAAGTCTCACGGCTTACATAAAATGTGAACTTGTTCTTTCCTTACATCCAATTCTATATAGGCCAGGTAAACTTAGTCTTTGCGTGACACAAATGACCCAGGTTCATGTGTGTTACTACTCCAGCATCGGCAGCATGGTGCAGTTCCTGGTTCCCTCTCTTTCTAGTCTGTGCATTTGACTCTGGAACAAGGGATGAGGGAGAACATAGTATTTCCTTTAGGAGTATAGTCTGCATGCTATCTCTGACTACTGGGACCATACTTTGTCCAAAAGAGACACAGAGCCACATCTAGTTACTGGGAGGCTGAAAAAGTTGTCATTAGTTGAGTGTTACAGACAAGCTAAACTTTGATAACTCAGAATGGAACTTTGGAAAACAACCAGTACTTCTGCATGTATGTGTTCTTAAATTTTATGCATTTTTATCATTTACATGTATTTATAATTTTTTCTCCATCTCTTACTCTTTTTTTCTTATTTTTTCTTACTTATATATAAAATTCATCTCTTAAGTCACCTCATTTACTATGAGTGTGTGTGTGTGTGTGTGTGTGTGTGTGCACATGCATGTGTCTGTGTGTTTGTGTAGTATATGTGTGTGGAAGGATGGTAAATGTACATAATGAAAACAAAGGCCAATATCAGGTATCTTCTTCAACCACTCTGTGTTGATTTCTCAGACAGGATCTCCAGAGCTTATTGACTGGCTAGAATGATTGGCAAGTGAGTTTTTGGCATCATTCTGCCTCTGCCCTACAGTACTATGGCTTACAGATATGTGCCCCAGATCCCACATTTACATGGGTACTGGGGATCTGAATGTAAACCCTTGTGCTTTGTGACAGGCACTTTGACAGTCAAGCCATTTCCTTGATATCTTATATGTACACACACGCACATGCACACACACTCATACACACACACACACTCATACACACACACAACTTTTGATCACTGCGAATTTCCTGCCAATCAGGAAGCAGGGGGATAGCAAGCCATGTAGGCTTACCTTGCTTCTTGTTTCCTTGGGTCTTAATCTGGAAAATAGAATATTCGTGTTAAATTCATTCATATTTAATCTCTCCCTCTTCTCTCCCTCTTTCCCTACCAAGGTAATTGAGAATCATGAGCTTACATATCCTTGATAAACTTGTGCTACAAAAATTCCCCACTCCAATTCCTAGCAACCTATATTTAACCAGAGTACTTGTCAGTATGTGTTGGACAGGGGAATAATAGTTATCAGCCTCCAGTGAATTATAAAGGAAAACGATTAGTTAACCTTGAGATAGCAAGGGTGCCGGACAGCTGAATAGCAGAGCCCTTCTGGTGTTCAATAGGTCTGAAAGCTTGGAATGCATTGTCTTCAGGGACAGGGAGAGCTAGGCATTCATTGCTGTCCCTGAGACAGGACAGCCACATTCCTTTGTGAGTATGCCTCTGCTCATCTGAAACCTTCAACACTTCTGATTCAGGGTTGTCTTAAGGGCATAATTTTTAGTCAGGAGAATTTTTTTTTTTTTTTTTAGTTGTCATTGTGCTTTGAATTAAGCCAACCCAATTTTAACTTCTGGTCTCACCAATACTCATTTTTTTTTTCTGGCTTTAGACATATCTTTAAATCTCTTTCTGATTTTCTGTCTCCTCAACCTTTGGGAGTGAGAAGAAAACTCAATTGCAATTCTGTAACTGAGTTATGGTGAAAGATACTCTCTGCCTCCACTTAAAAAAAAAAAAGAAGAAGAAAAAACATGTAATTTTGCACGTTGTTTTGAGTTAATTCACTGCATCTATTCATCCAAGGTTTGTTTGAGTGCATGAAAACTAAGAAAAAGTGACTCTGGGTCTCAGCCCTGCCAATTAGACTAGAATTTAATCAGCACTTATATAGGCATTATAAATTGATTCTTGTTTCCTGCAAGGAATGCTGTACAGTGATGTAATCAGAGTTTGGGCTTAGAAGCTAGATCTAGGATGAATTTCCAGTTAGGATGGACATACCCTCCCACCTGATTCCCCACCCCTAGCCCCATCATGAGTTTATCAAGTCCACATCAAGCCATGTGACTTTGTGGAAGTTGACCACCTTTGCCTTAGTCTCTCCCTCACTGTGGGACCATAACATCACTTGGCACCTGCTTACAAAAGCAACTAAGTTAGGGATGCATGGGAAGTACTTAGCATGGCACTTGGAACAGAGCCAAGGTAGACCATGCCCAACAAAGGCCACTGCTGTATTGTGTTAATGACCACTAGATTTTACTCACTAGTAGAACTTTTTAACAGCAAGCTACATTTACATATCCTGTGCACTGTGATGCATTTTGACATATGGATGATTGTGCAAAATAGTCAAGATGAACACATCCCTAATTCCTCCCGATTTCAAAATGCCACTGTAATCCATCCCCCCTGCTTTTCCAAGACACCCCAAGCACAGAACTGTATGCTTTATATCTTTATGCTATTGATTATTTTGCCATTTCTAAAATATTTAATAGCCTAAGATAGGATCATATAGAATGTAAGTCTACTTTATTTTTTCAACTCAAGTATTGGGTAATTTCTTTTACTGTGTACTAATATGGCATCAGTATTGGCATACTGTCTCTCCATTCATCTATTGTTAAACATTTGAATTGCTTCTAGTTTGAGACTATTATTAACAAAGTTACCATTACCTGTGTGTGATATTTTCCTGTATATGTATGTTTCCTTTTCTCTCAGGTAAATACCTGTGAGTGGAGCGGGTAAGTGATAACATAATGTATGCTTGGCTTTTTAAGTCATTTCTTTACTATTTTCCAAAATGTCGGTAGCATTTTACACTTCCAGCCTCAGTGCATAAGATTCCAGCTTCTGAAAACCTGTCCAGTGCTTGCTGGTGGTTCCTGTCTTTTCACCATAGTCCTTTTAATAGGTGTGCAGCATGTCAGAGGAGTTTCAATGTGCCTGTCTAATGGCTGGTGAGCTTGACATCTTGTGCATGTGGTTGTCATCTGCTGTGGTGTGGTTGCTACCAGTCAGTTTTTGACATGTTGTGTAGTTTGTATTAGGTTACTTTCTTATTTTTGAGTTTTGGGAGTGTTTTAGATAGTCTGGATTTGATGTCTTTATTAAGCATCTGGCTTGCGAGATCTTTCTCACTACGTGCTATTTTAACAGTAGAGGATTTATAAGTGACTCGTTATAAAATGATCCTCTCTGTTCTGACAAATACTCTTTACTCTGCTTGTTGGTGCTAATTCTTCTCTGACTAGTATTAGCATGTATGCATCTTCCCAATGTTACTTCTTTTCTTATTTGTGTTGTTATACTTATAGGCAGCATATATTTCAATCTTGTTCTCTTATTCAATAAGAAAATGTCTACCTTTTAATTGTGGGTAGTTAGAACAACGTAATTCAACGTAATGTTTTGTTATGGTTGAGTTTTAAGTGTATCATTTTTAAAATTTTTTTCCTTTCCTTCTGTTTAATTTAATCACCCCTTTGTGGAATTTGTGTGGATTAAAAAGATATGCACCAGGGTCACCATGTAGCTTCAGACTTGTGATCCTCCTATCTTAGCTTCGTGAGCACTGGGCCTGTGGCATGTGCCAGATGGTCAGACTTCTTAAAAACTGATGACTTTATTATTTGGGTGGTCACTTTCATATTTACAGTATGTATCTTTAACTTAGCAAAATCTACGTTCCATGGATAATAGCAGAGTCCACTCTTTTCCCCCACCTGCCTGGCCTTTCTGCTGTTGGTATGATGTGCTTTAATCCTATTCTGATTTAAGCACCACAAAACATTTTTATTATGCTTGCTTAGGTGGTTAATTATCATTTAGAGAGATATAAATACTAAGAAAAATGTTTTTGTATTTACCAGAGTACTGAATATTTTTTTTGCTTTTTATTCCTTTTTGTTTGTTTGTTTATTTGTTTACACTACAGATTCTATTTCCTGACCTTTCTACTTTTCACCCCTCCTCCCCACCCCATCTCCACTAGGATGTCCCCACCCCCCAGCCCCCACCCAACTTGACCTCTAAACTCCTGGGGCCTCCAGTCCCTTGAGGGTTAGGTGCATCTTCTCTGACTGAACCCAGACTTGACAGTTCTCTGCTGTACATGTGCTGGGGGTCTCATATAAGCTGGTGCATGCTGCCTGGTTGGTGATCCGGTGTTTGAGAGATCTCAGGAGTCCAGATTAATTGAGACTGCTGGTCTTCCTACAGGATTGCCCTTCTCCTCAGCTTCTTTCAGCCTTCCCTAATTCAACAACAGGGGTCAGCTGCTTCTGTCCATTGGTTGGGTACAAATATCTGACTCTTTCAGTTGCTTGTTGGGTCTTCTGGAGTGTGGTCCTGCCAGGTCCCTTTTTGTGAGCACTCCATAGCTTCAGTAATAGTGTCAGGCCATGGGACCTCCCCTTGAGCTGGATCCCACTCTGGACCTGTCACTGAACCTTTTTTTTTCTTGGGCTCCTCTCCATTTCCATCCCCGTAGTTCTTTCAGGCAGGAACATTTATGGGTGAGAGTTTTGACTGTGGGATGGCAACCCCATCTCTCACTTGATGCCCTATCTTCCTGCTGGAGGTGGGCTCCATAAGTTCCCTTTCCCTACTGTCAGGCATTTCATCTAAGGTCCCTCCCTTTGAGTCCTGAGAGTCTCTCACTTCTCAGGTCTCTGGTGCATTCTGGAGGGTCTCCCTAACCTCTTATCTCCTGAGGTTGCCTGTTTCCATTCTTTCTGCTGGCCCTCAGGGTTTCAGTCCTTCTCGCTGATGCAATACCAGATCAGGTTCCCCTCTTTCCCCCTACCCCCTGTATACTTTCCCTGCCAGGTCCCTCCCTTCCTCCCTCCCAACTTGTGATTGCTTTTTATATTCCTTTTTAAGGCTCAAAATATCTATCTGGTATCAGATTCCCTGTGCTTAAAGACTAATGGTCTTGGTAGTATAGGTTTGCTGGTGACAATTCTATAAACTTTTACTTATTTTAAAAAGTCTTCCTTTTTTGTGACAGATTTTCTGCTTATGAGCATTGTTGAAACTTTTCTGTATTGCTGGTGTCTAGAAATTCTAAAACAGTATGTCTTGCTTTATTTTTTGCTGTGTTTCATGGTGCCCACCACACTCCTTGGATGGATGAATTTTGTTGTTATTTCCTTGGTAAGCTACCTTTATGATCCATGTGGTAGCTTCTAGTAGGTTATTTTGGTTGTTTCTGTTTTCCCGTGTTATTTTTTTTTTTGTCAAGAACCTGATTCATTCTGCCACTGTGCTCCTCTTTGTGAACATAAAGTTACTCATGTTTCCTATTCATGCTCCATAGCGGCTGCTGCTGCTGGGCTTTTTCTCTCCTCATAGTGGTTAGTTAGACAGTATTTTTTCTTTCTGTCAATCAATATGTCTAGAGATAGAACAATTTATTAATCTTTTCAAAGAACAAACCTTTTCATTAATATTTCTGTATTATATCTTTACTTGCGATTTGAATAGCATATAAAACCTTTGCCACAGTTCTTTAGAGACTATGCATTTTTTTCTCATTTTCTTAGGAGGCAAGAAAGAGAAGTTTCCTTACGAATGTTAGCATCATCGAGTGCTGCTGGCACAGTGTAGTCTTTAGGAAGCCACTTTTGTGCTTTCCAGAGTTTTAAGCTATAATCGCTAAGAGACGGTGGCTGTCGCAAGGGTTAACTTTGCTTGCTCTTGTGGAGCTTTCCCCACCCTCTTGAAAGTTCAGTTCAGCATTTGTTCTTTCATGGCCCTCAGTGCATAAGTGAGTTTTCCAGACAGCCATAGTTGGTAGCACAACAGTGACCCTAGCGAGTGTTTAAGATGGCTGACAACTGCCCAGCTGGTTTCAATCACTTTAGCCAGAGCAATGGATTGTCCTGGATACAGGCAAGTCCTACGACTTTTTACATTGCTTCTGAGCAGAACATGTTTGAAAATGCTGCCTCCCCCCAACAACAGTCTCTCATGAGGAGTTCTGCATTTATTGTGGAGTCTAGAAATTTCTCCATGTGAGAGTTCTTATTTGTGAAGCATGTGTCGTACAGTTCCAATTCCTTACATTTTCATAGCTTCAAATGCAGGAGTGTTTGTCAGTGAGTGAGGAAAAGAGAAGTAGAGATCCAGCAACCATGGGAGAGGTGATGTCATGTTTCCAGAGAAGGCCTGTGCTCATTACATGGGAAATGGGCATATTAAAACAACAACCAAATGCGCATCATAGAAGGCTTGCTTGGTGACCAGCTGCTCATCAATGCCTTTACCCTCATGGCAGCATGGCATTTATGAATGTTTATATATAGCAGAGTAGAAGCCAGGGAGAGCCTGTTTGACTCCCATTCCTGTCTCTTATTACCGCTGCCACCCAGCTTTTACACTGCAAGAATAAGTGAATGGACCAGAAGAGGGCCTGAGAGGGCCTGCACAAAGAACACAGGAAAAAATATTCCTTACCCAAAAGGGAATTGTCTGGAGGCATCTGAACAATTAGAATATGTGACTTCCTATTTTTAAGGCAACCATGCAGTGTCACAGCTAATGCAAGGAAGGGCATTATCAGTAACGAGTCAAGACAATTGGTAAAATGAAGCCGGCTGGGTTCTGCTCCATGCCCTCCCAACACATCCAGCTCTCTGGTGATAGCCATTGGCCCCAAGGAGAGACAGGCAGAAGGTTGGAACTCAAGACCAGAATGTCTCACCAGCTCTTCCATTTGCAAGCGATCTTAAACCTTTTTGCAACTATTTAAGTAGTTATTGATATGGAAACAAATATATTATTGAATTTTTTTCAAGTTCAGTGAAAAATTTCTACAGAATGAATATAGAAGAGTAAAAACTAATGCAGAAATTAATACTGTCAGGTTTGGTATTTTGACATGGTTTTTGAAGGTCTATGGATCTAGTTTCAGACTGTGGTAAAGAGGGGAAGGCATTGTATTTGACAGTCAACAGTGAATGGAAATCCGTAAGTACTTGTCTAGCTGCGTGGTGTGCGTGCACTGCAACAGGTGAGTTTACTGGACCTTATAACAAACTTTAGTATACACAAGCCATACTGCTTCATGAGGCAGTGTCTCTTCATGCAGTCTAGGCTTGCTTTAACTCACTTGGTAGCCCAGGCTAACCTTAAACTTGTAACAATTCTCCTGCCTCAAGTTCCCTGGTAATGGGATTATAGTCATATGCTACCATTCCCAGATTTCATATCTCTTCTTGCTGAATGAGAACTGGAAGTTAGAAAGCTTCCTGATTTGCCAAAATCAAGCAGTTATGCTTGAAGTGAATGAATCCTGACTTCAGACCCTTATGTATTGTTATTATTCAATAACACAGGTCAACTGGAGGAGTGCGCATTCGGATCATGTGGTGATAGCATCCTAGAAGACCGAGTTCAATCATTTTGAGGCAGTGATAGCTGTGTGCTCCAGAGCAGCCCGGGATTGACTGCTCTTAGCAATCAGGGACAGAGTGGCAAAGTAAAGGTACCATGCGGCACTAGCCAGTTCTGAGGACACTCCCACCTTGCAAGTAGCCAGTATTGCTTCGGTTAAGTAGCTTTTATGGCTGTTGAGAGAGCCATATTTTTCTGAGGTGCCAAGGCTCTGTGAAGCATTGTGGTTTCTGCAGCTGCTCTTTCCTTTTTTCTCTTCTACTTGTTTTTATTTTGTTTCATTAGCAATTATCCCCAGAAAGGGAAATGCTCAGAACTCAACACTGTGAATGAAGGGTGGAAGTAGAAATAGTATTGTTATTTATAATAGTCTAAACAAAACAGCAAACACAATAATGATACTGATACTAACCAATGGGTTTGACTATGTGATACTACTGTGGTTCAAATACTATCTTTACAGAGGAAAATGTCCTGAGATATGACCGATATGGTTATACATCGAAAATGGTATATTATTCCAGCAATAATTCTGCCAATTTATAGAAACAATGTGACACAATTCTTAAAATAAGAATTATTAGGCAGGACTAGAGGTGCAACTCAATGGTGGAGCCCTTAACTTAGGTTTAATCTCTATCATGTATGTGTGCGCACACCCACATATACACATAATATAATTACTAGTGCTTAGCTAGAGATAGACATTTGTATTCTTGAGAATACTGATATTATACAAAGTCACACAAGCACAGAAATATAAAATTATGGGCACTTACATTAATAGAAAATCTGTACATTATTTCCTGTTCCTGGATGTTCAGGACATGATTATTTAAATAAATTATTCTGCTAAACTTTATACTATATTTTCTTATTATTTTCTGACCTGGAAATGATTTTATTTGATACAAATCATTGGAATGCAAAGGAGACAACAGTACCCTCTTGGACACACACACACACACACACACACACACACACATACACATGCGCGCTCTCTATGTACACTACAGAGCAAAGAGTACTCAGGGTGCCTTATAACTTCTCTGCTTTAGCACTGACCTCACCAAGACCCAGAGTTCCCTGTTCATAGCTGTTCTCTGGTGAAAAAAGGAATACCAAGGTCCCAGCCTCTCATGCTCCCCTGGCAATGTTCTTGATCAACTATGAATCTAGCTTTTAAAGTCACAAAAGTTACTAGAATAAGTCATGGTTAAGGAAAAAATAGTTAAGACCTCAGTAAGTTATGGTAAGATGGTGATGATTCATGGATGAGGGGATTATCTATCTTATCTGGATTGGGGGAAGCAAAGATGAGAGGACATGTTGTGTAATTCCATAAAGAGCAATGGAAACACTAACTTCAATGCTAACCACATTCAGGCCAGGGCAGCTGAACTAGACACACACGATGTTCATTTAAAACTAGAACGAGCTAAATACAACAGTGCTACTTAAATGTTACTATGGAAATGAGTAACATATATAAGTTTATTAATATTCAGGGCCCTGAAAACACTGAGATTTTGATTAGCAGGTGTATGTGTTGAGGCCCAAGAATCTACTTATATAACATATTTTTACAATGTTGATGTAAACCATCTAGTAATAGTAGAAATGATAGAATGTTGTAGGAACTCTTACAATCCTCAATGTCAATAATTACTCCACCCTGAATCATGTTGGAAAATATAAACAAAAAATGTATTATCCTTTGAGCTAACTGTTTTAACACTTAGAACCCAAAATGTACAAATAGTGAGATGTGCTGAAGTTTTCTTCTTGCCAACACAGAAGTTTATGTTTTGCTCATATTAAAAATGGACTCTCATGGTGTCCCCACTCCCCCATGATCACTCTAAGGCTCAGAATGTTTGAGTATAGGCTGATGAGGGTTGTCTGTCTTTAATCCATGGCTTCTAATACCATTTGTGTGTTGACATTCAGATGGTTGAAGAAAAAAACAGCCTTAAAATCACAAATAGGCTAGACCATGCACCCTCCCTACCTATGCTAAAGTCCCAATCCCAGTCATGATTTCCTAAGAGCACTATTGCTTTCAAATAAAAAACAACCTGTCTACCAGGAAGATAAGATAAGCTCATGTGACTAGTATAGAATAGTGTCCGCATGCCCTTTGCCCCGTCATTTGGTATTTTGGTCACTCATCTACCAGGCCACAGAAATGCCTCACTTCTAGTAGAATTGTCCCTGGAATCTCATGTGCAGCTTTATCAGAGCTTTCTCTTAGGTGTATATGGAAAGAGTAGGGTGAGTACTATCAAGGACATAAGGAAGATGGGACTCCAGAATGGGGACACCATATGGGCCAGCACTGTTTGTTGAAAGGAAGGAGAGATGGAAAGAAGAAAGTCCTCCTGGTAGAACTGGCAGCAAGAACAAATCATATCCACTGAGGAGTTGTGTAGAGACAATTTTCTTTGTGTGTGTTACATGTACCTCAGTATGCAAATGTGTACACCTATGTGCATGGACCCAGGAGCCAGAGCAGGACTCTGGGTATCTTCCTTTATAGCAGATACCTTGTTTCTATGAGACAAAGTCTCTCTTTCAACTAAAAGACTGCTCTTCCAGCTCATCTAGCTGGCCAGTCAGTGAGTTCTTAGGAGCATCCTGTTCCTCACCCAATTCTGGGATTGCAGGTGCACCTACTCATTCCTGTTTCGTTTTATAACATTAGTGCTGAAGATTTGAAATTAGGTCCTATGCTTTCTGGGAAATGTCTCTTACCCACTGAGTCATTTCCAGAGTCTCTTTTTTATTCATTTTACTTAACACAGAAAAATATGCATAACAAATTAGATAACACAAAAGTAAGTGTAGAACTTGAGGAGATTTGGACAAACTCCAGTGACCCACAAATCAAGCTTCTAGATTATAAGCCCAGAGACTAGCACCACAGTAGGCCTGTCTTACTCACTGTTGCTATTCCCCAGCACTAATCCCTGCCAGACTTTTGACTCCATAGGTCAGGCTTGCCTATTGAACTCAAAACAAATGGGATTGTATGTTATGTAGTCTTGTATGTCTGGTTTCCCTATCTTAGTATATTTATAAAATTCACCATGTACTTGAAATTTTTTGTATTGTTATAAAACAATGACCATTTAGATCAGCTCAATTATATCCTAATTCAAACATCCATTGTCCTCCTGATAGATGACTATTATTGTTTGAGCTATTACAATTGTGCTGCTTCTTATTAGATAAGCCAGAAGAGTATAGATACTAGCCTTGGCAGATACCATGAAACTGTTTTCTGAAGTGGTTATACTAAATGTTTGTTTATTTTTAATTTCATTTATTTTTCTGTTTCTTTGCCATTTTAAAAATTCCCTTCCTGCCACTTTCCTCTGGCCCCTGACTCCCATGATCTGAAGCTGTCATCACCTCTGTGCCAACTGTCCCTTCCCCCTCCCCGGATGCCTCCCATCAACACTTGCTTGTTACCTGTCTTGTTCACTTAAGTCTTGTGGTTTTTTTTTTTTTTTAGCTGCTTTTTTTAATGTTATGTCTATGGGTGTCTTACCTAGATATAAGTCTGTGTGCCATATGAATGCAGCACTCCTGGAGGCCAGAAGATGCTATTGAATCTTCTAGAACTGGAGCTATAGATGGTTATCAGCTACCACATGGGTGCTGGAAATCAAGGCCAGTTCCCCTGGCAGAGAAGTCAGTAGTCTTAACCATTGAGCAATCTCTCTAGTCCCATTTTTAGTTTTATGTAAAATATATTTCAAAGTAGCTATGAAACATTCTAGTCAGTATATTGCTGGAGAGAAACTCTGCACACATGGTAGATCAAGGGAATTCATGCCCATCACTCGGAGGACCTAAGGAGATTAAGGACTCAGTGGTCACTGTTCTGTCTCTCCAGGCCACCTTCAGGGCACCCCCTTCTACATAGCATCTTCCTTTTCTTCCACTGGGACTGATTTTCTTTGTGCAGCTGTATTATACACAAACCTTCCTCATCTCTATGTGAGTACCACATGGTTTAGAGACACATCTCTGAACTAGTCATTTGTAGTGAAGCTAAGATAGACAGACATACACTATGAATGACCCAGGCTGGGTAAACACCCTCCCAAAGCAGGGAGGAATGGGGACCAGCACTTCAGATGTTCACAGAGACAGTAAGGCATGAGAGGACGGCTTGTGCCAAAGTGTGAAGGGTCTCAGCCAACAAATACAAGAAGTACCCCTCTACAAAGCTGAAGAATATAATTCCCTTTGGGAGAATGTGGGAAATTTTCTAAGAGCATTGCGTGTGGCTCATCTTGAATGATGGGAATTTAAGGCTCTGGGGCAGGTGAAGTTTCTGAGGTCACTTCAAATCACTCAGATGGGTGACTGCCCATGACCGGCTTTCTCATAAGGCAAGCTTGACCACAATGGACATAAAGTGTCTCATTAAAATGGACCCAGTCTTGGTCCACTAACTCAGCACAAAGGAGCCAAATGATTCCTCTGTGTCTTTTAAAGTGGAAATGAATAACATTGCACAGTACCTGACCTCCAAGTTGAGCCAAAAATGATCCTGGCAAAACCATTTTGATTGGAGAATGAAAGAGGGAGGAAGGGAAAGAGGAAAGGAGGGAGGGACAGAGGAAGGAACAGAGGGACAGATGGAGAGAGGGAGAGAGGCTGTGGAGAGTGGAGGCATACTGATAAACATTCAAAAATCCTTAAGTCACAAATAATACATCTGAATATAAAGGGAAACAAACAAAACACAATTTAGCATGCTTACTGAGAGGGTCCTGGACTTAGGTCTCCTCATTGCCCTAAGGTATGTAGCTAGTCTTGGCTCTCAGGATGGCTTGAGGATTTCATTGTAACATTGTAACATTTCAGTAATGAGCCTCAAGTGCTTGCTGATTGATCTTAAATTCTTTGATGAATAAATGAGGATCTTAAAAGGCCATTATTCTAGATAACTATCATCATGCCAAGATCAGGTCTGCAGAATTCAAACCCTCCTATATGTCCATACCATGCCAGGATAAAAATCCTGGCAGTTTCAGTTGCACTTTGTAAGCCAGCCGAACAGATGTCCAGCTAGTTAATGAAACTGCTAAAGTAAAGGGACTCACACAGTGGAACTATCCTTCACACCCTCACCAAAAAAGAAAATATGTTTGAAGTTTTAAGTGAGGTCCTAGGAAACATCAAAGAAAATATCACTCTCAAAACAATTCCATGTGCTCTCCAGCAGCTCTGTGTGAACATAGCTGAGTGCTTGGATGCCTCTTTGTGGAGAGACTTGCCAGCTGTGGCACCTTGGGCATGATGTGTGAATTCTCTGAGCCCTAGCCAATAGCCTCTACTAACTCCTGTAAGACATTCTAAAATATCAGGCCATGTGTTCCCAGAAAATCCTATAAGGAGCTCTTATCACTATGGCTACTTACTTAGATGCCGTGTGTGTGTGTGTGTGTGTGTGTGTGTGTGTGTGTGTGTGTGTGAAGCTTCTAGATCATAAAGCATTTACCTGATAGTTGTGACAAGAATGTCTCCCCCTCTCTTTATGTTGGTACCTAGTACACTGGCTAAAGCATGGGCCTTGCTAAATGTCCCTTAGTTTACTAAATGGATGAATGAATGTTTAGACAAGTGAATCACCTCGTGTAGACATATCCTGAAGAGCAGAGCCTTTATTTCTGATTCCATCTTCTCATTTGAAAACTCTTATCTTGTATGGCAAGCTAGCTAGCACCTGAAGCCAGCCTGCTTGCATTTGAGATCTGGCTGCTTAAATCATGTGACCTTGAGCATATCACTTTTCCACCATATGCTTCAATTGTACCATCTTTAAAAATAGTATAACAATTATTTATAGTCTTAAGAACATTACTTGAATACACATATAATTTTAGAATGATATAAAAAACAGTAAATACTTTGTGTTATTAAAATTTTGAGTATTATAACTTTTAACATCTGAGCTTACCTGGGATGACTTACTTAAAAATGATTTAATTGTAAAACATTGCAGGGTCAATAGATTTTTTTTTAACTGGGTCATTTTTCTTGTACTACCAAAGGTTAATTCTATGGTTTTGATTAACTCCTACACCAGAACTAGCACAGGCTTTTATTTCTTTATTCTTCTGTGCATCCCATGGTCCTTTTTTCTTTATGACATTTTGTGGTTTTACTCTTTTAAGGATGTAACAAATCAGAGAAAACCCCCAACTTACCCTCCATGTAGATTTCCACGTTTATACCCTGAATGCGCACCTGACATTTTCCTCTGATGCCCAGGGTTCTATTTTGTGAAGCCAGATAGCCAGATAACAGTCTCGAATGGGGATCCTGTTAGACCCCACAAGAAATGGTTACAACCTTGTGGGCATAATTATCCACTTGCCCCCTCAAAGAGAGGTGGAAATTGCTAATTACACCTGCAAGAACCTAATTGGGAACCCACTCCATTACACACAGCTGAAATGCACCTGCAAATAATTAACTTCAGACACCCAAAATTGTGCCCACAAGAAAGGAAAGGAAGCCCAGGCTGAGATTCAGCCTCTCCAAAGAGGTTTGTGCTCCCCAGGTTTTTCTTTTGCACCCTTTGAACATCCAACAGGGTGGAGCATGAGGTTTCCTGTAACCAGCCACAGAGTATGGCAGAGTGTTCCAAAGCTGCATGTGTCCTTGCAGCCTAATACCATCATTATCCAATAGATGCTATCCCACAAGTGGGAAATGAGAAATGGGCTCCAGAGCCTATCCTTTCTCTTCTCACTGTGTGTGGTAGAGAATTTTCACACACCACATGTCCCCCCAATGATATTTGTATGGAATCTGCCAAAATAAATATTGTAGTCCCTTTATTTTTAGTTGACATTGCACCGGGTCCCTCTCCGATTAAACAGTCAGAGGTCAGGAAAGTTGAGATGAACCATAGTTTTAAAAGCATTGTGCTGCATGGACGTATTTACATAGAGGTTTCTCATACATAGACTTGATTAAATGCTGAGGATATTTGCTCAGCAGAGAGGAGAAAAACCATCATTATCTGATTTTACATGGAATCCAGTGGCTGTTAATGAAACCCGGGGCCTGCATCTGGTTAAGGCATACTTGTTACAGGCTTTTCACAAGTAGAGGTTTTGCCATCTTAAGGGGATCTTTCACTCGAAGTGGCGACCCATATTGGACTGAACAAACACATGAGTTTTTAATCGAGAATAATAGTTTAACAAACCACTTCCCAGGACCATTTAAAGAAAAATATGTGCCCAAGGCAGTTCTGGCACCAAGAGATGTTTATTTGAAGGCATTTACTTCAAACCATAGCCCTTATTGCCCAGTAGAGAAAGACTATTAAAAATAATATGAGGAGAGGAGGGGGAAGGGAGAGAAAGACAAAGGAATAGATAGAAAAGTTTCAGATGACAATGATGGCAGCTTAAAGCATATATACTCTGATCCTTCTAAAAGCTGGCCTCTTCCCATATGCACAAGTGGACATACAGACATTTATAGATTTGAGGATTCATCAACTTAGAAATGCTTTCCAGTAGAGAATATTAATCCTATATCCCTCAGAGTTTTTTTTGAATTATTAACAAATATATATATATACATATATATATGTGTGTGTGTGTGTGTGTGTGTGTGTGTGTTGGTATATTTTACACACCAGGGACTGTCCTAAGTGCATTGGCTGGCTTGTGGTGATGATCACACAGCCCTCTGACTTTGGTGGTCTCCATAGCTCCAGATGGATAGCGCTAAGTTCCCTGGTCTAGCTGCCAGTCATGGTCCGTCCATCCAAGCCAGAGATCAGCTTCTGTGATCCTCCTTTTCCTTTGGAAGAAAAAAGGTCATTGGAACATTGTTATGTATTTTATAGACATCTTGTTCATATAATAACATTTGGTCAGTGAAAATAACTGGTCAATATTTGATCCAGAGATAATTTAATATTGGTGCTGTTCATCTCGACCTCAAAATGAAAGGAACTGCTCTAGACTCTGGTTGTTAGGTTTATTTAGCCTGCGTTATTCTGGTGAGGGGAAAGGTCCTACACCATATTTTTTTTTCCTAAGTAGTTGGGATCAGGCTCACTTGACTGTGAGTACCAAGCTCTGAGCGTGAAGCTTGTTTCACAGACTGTGCATTTCACCAAAGTCATTGTAATGAATTGAAACATTCAGGTTTTAGTCTTCTTCTAGGGCAGCTGTAGATGATGTTGGCAGTTCTGCCAAAGAAAAGAGGAATTTTACTCGACAGTCTAATCATGCAGACCTTAAATCTTAGTAACGATCCCCCAGAAGTCTGGTGCCCTGTGAAAGAGGCGGTGACAAGCAATCAGATGGCTGGCTCAAAGGGTCAGTATAGGAGGCCAAGTCTAAGATGTTATCCAGTTAGAGAACTGGAAGGCAGCTCTCCTGACTTAGCTGGGCCTGGTGTGTCCCCATTGGCTGGGAGTGTGCCACTAATAATACAGAACTGGGAAAAGGTACAAAGGTAGTGCAGATGAGGAGGCTGACACTCACTGAGGGCTGCCATAGTCTAGGAAAACTCCAAAGCTCTCGATACAGATCCACCGTCCAGTACTTGTGCATGTGGAGATTAATTTTACAGCAATCTTCGGCAGGACACATTTGAACCACAGAACCACTAGTAAATAGAGCAGGTACACTTAATAAAATAGGAGCACACTAAAGTCTGCTCTGTTTCAGAGCTCAGGGATGTAACCTGGACCCAGAAATGCCTCAGTAGAGGTCTGGAGATGCTTGTTTGGTTTTGTTTTTTTTTTGTTTTTGTTTGTTTGGTTTGTTTTGTTTTGGTTTGGTTTGGTTTGATTTGGTTTTTTCCGCCTATAGGTATGTAAAATTTGATTCAAAGCTATTTATAACATAAATCTCACATTTGCCAACTGCATTGCTTTCTAGAATGAAGCAGTTGAGGAAGGATTTGGTAGGCTGAGGATTGTGCATCCCTCATGTGAGCACAAAAGGGTATCCAAGCATGCTCTTGTACAAGTTAGAGCTGAGAGAATACAGAAGGCTGCTTAGAAAACTCCTGCACAGATCACAGCATTGGATCCTCAACGTTGTGCACACTGAATGTGAAACCTGTAAAGACAGGAAATGTTCCCAGCAAAGAATAGACCAGTGGGTCCAACCTCAGTTCTTCCTGACCTTGGACAGCTGACCTGAACTCACAGCTTCACTATGGGCGAAATGGGAAGTGATGTTAGTGAGAATGGATGGACTTTGTGAAGAATGCTTTGTCTAGAGTTAAGAAATAGTACAGAGAGGCCATCAGGTGGCAGTGGAAACCCTTCTGTCTTATACGCCTTCTCTTTGAGAAGTGTGGAAATATTCTGAGGAGCCTTGTCATATTCTTTTTGTTTTGTTTTGTTTTGTTTTGTTTGTTTTTGTTTTTGTTTTTGGAGACAGGGTTTCTCTGTGGAGCCCTGACTGTCCTGGAACTCACTCCATAGACCAGGCTGGCCTTGGACTCAGAAATCTGCCTGCCTCTGCCTCTGCCTCCCAAGTGCTGAGATTAAAGGCGTGTGCCATCACTGCCTGGCTGCCTTGTCATATTCTTAACGAAAGTGTCTACTATATGACTGCTTATGAGCTGCTAAAGGTGCTACATCCTGGAAAATGTCTCAAGTCCATTCCAGCTTGTATAAAAAGTTCCTCCTGGCCAGCTTTGCCTGTCCGTGGTGACATCATGTCTCTTGTGTGGGTTTACCTGGAGCACTGTTTTCATACTCAATCATTGCATAGAACAATCCATTATTTCTATGACAACCTACTTGTTTTGCAATCACAGTTATTTATCTGAGAACATGTAGGGCTTGAATTCTCCCAAAACAATGGGAGTGATGTAGGAACAAGGTCTCATCTAATGCATAACTAGGCCCCTGCAAAGAAACTGGTTCCAGCTAGGGATCATTTGTGCCTTGAAATATTCCCCGTGTACTGTGTACCAAGTCTCACTCTTGTTCTTAGAGTTACCACCAACATGATTTGTAAGTAAGAATGTTTTGTGTCTGCAATGTGACTTTAACGTGAGAAGCACAGAATGGATAGTCATGCACAGTGGTGTAGGGAGAGGCTACAGACTGGCATATTGTTTAGAGAGCTTGCCTATATTCATAAAGCTATATCACTAATAAATTCCAATGACCAGCAGCTGTGGGAAAAGATGAGCTTCTTCAGTAGATACAGCCATGTACAGAAGCAGACTTCATCGAGGGGAGATGTAGTGGGGAAATTACATCTATTACATCTACTATTTTCATGGAACGCCCCTCCCATCAAATACATGTGAAGAATTCCCCCACTGGGGATATACTGTTGGAAAAGCTAAACATTACCCACTTTCTATAAGCCACTGTCTACATGCATAGCAGCCCAAGGGGTCAAATTTTAGTTTCTAGTCTTTTGAGCATTTGTTTTATCAGGTGTGTTCCTCTCCTACAAGAGGCTGCAAGGGAGAGGGGGACATAGAATGCCTGGGAGTACTGAGGCTTGCTGTGCTTGGCCAAGGAAGAACTGATGGCTGAGAATCTAATTTCAGAAGTGATAACTCGGGCTATGAGTACCCCGGAAACCTGCCCCGTAACATGCTTTATATGGATTATTTCTATTTTTTTCTAATCAGTCTTCAGTCTTAACAGTTTGGGCTGGACTGTTTCCTGTGTTGGGGTCGGCTGCATGTTGGAGAGCTATTCACAGGTGCTCTGGTGCTGACATGACCCGTTATCACAAGTATAGAAGCTTAACATGTTGATTTGTTATCTGCATGCCAGATGAATTCAAGCTGAGCTGCATGGTCCACTGAGGGGCTCACTGGAGGCAGGGTCTGTGGTTTTTAGCTCAGGTGTGGCCACTTCTTCCAAGCTCATGGTTTTGGAATAATTAATTTCCTTCTCTTGATTTTCACATGGGCTCTCCATCTTGAAGACATCCAGATAGGCAAATCTCTGTAGCCTTTGTCCCTGTAGAATATCTGTGGCTTCCTCTTCTGCTTTTCAGTGGTTGGGTGAGTCACATGGGGTCCACCAAAATAAACCCATGTGATTTGCTCATTTTAAAATCATTCTACCAATGAAATTAATGACAACAGGCCAGGTCCCTTTTGCCAGATATTCTCTGATGCAACACCAGGCAACAAAACCATGCATCCAGGAGTCTATTTCCCTTTAAGAGAACACATGCCCAAACAGATTTCTCCTAAGGGTGCATTTTGCCCATAGTTTAACCCTACATGGAGCTAAAACTACTTGTTAGATTCTTGTTTGTTCATGTGCCCATTGGTTCAACAGATATCATAGGTAGTTAATCTGTGTTCAGCCTGTTTTCAGTAGTCAAAGCCTTTGCCTTTGAATTGCTCAAACAGTAGTGGTAGAAGCAGGCTTAACAAGGACTGCCCTGGGGTGATGGACTTGGAAGTTACTGAAGTAAGGGTCTAGAGTACTGTGTAGTCACAGGAGACTTCTATCCAGCATTTCCTGGCAGAGCTAATTGGTGAGAAACATGTAGCCAGTTTAAAAAACTAGGGGCAGGGTTGTCGTCTCAGCATATACCCAACCATGTTAAATGGCTTCACTGTCATTCTTGGGGCCCATTGAGTTCTAGCATGTGTGAGTCTGATTGGGAAGGTGGTGTCTTGAACATCCTATGTAAGACATGGAGAAAACTGGCCAGAAGCATTATCCAGCTTATATACAGATTTTTAAATAAGGAGCCTACACTCCCCATCCCACTGTTTCTGATAGCATTTCGCCTGCCATATAATTCATTAAAAAATAAAAAAAGAAGTATCAGCCAAATTTTCTTTTTTGTCTTAGTTTTTTCATGCCTGAGCTATGAATTTCAAAGGTATTTTTTTTTATCCAAATCCTATTAGTGTAGGTCTGACTTGAGAGGAAAGAATATAAAATATGATGTAGACTTCAAAATTCAAGAGTAGTGTAAGTTGCTACATGGTGTAGCATAAACCCTGCAGTGTGGACAATGGGAAATCTTGCTTTGATCTCAGATAATATGTGGGTTTTCTGGAAATTTCAAGCTTAAATTGTCTTGGTTTTCACACTTACAAAATGAGCATATTCTTAGAGTACTAGCTTCGTTTATGCTAACTGGATGGTCATGAGAGTCCAAAAGAGAAAATGTACACACACTGATCCAAACTTCCATGATGCACGTCTAGTGAGCCCAAAGCACTTCCTTGCTTCTCAAGACACTTGAGTTCCTACCCAGGGAGTTAAATGAGGATGGCCGATGTGCACTTTCCTTGTTGTTGATAGTTTTGTTTCTTCTGCAGTTTACTGATGCAGATAGACTTGTGAAGGTGTCCATAAATGCTTTCATCTTCTTTTCCAAACTTTGTATCTTAGCCCATCCCTGGAGTCTTTTTTCCCCTTGGCCTTGTAGATCCTGTTCCTGCCTCCCACATGCTTTGAAGTGGGTTTTGTAGCATTCACAGTAGCCAACAGGGTTACACAAGAAGACTCGGAGAAACATGTGCTGCCCAAGGCGAGGATAGCACTTGAATAACCCAGCATGTGTGGCTTTGATGGAGGGGCTCACATTAATAGGAGAAATAATTTTGAAAGAATGATAAAAATTTGGTGTTTCTATTAAGGTCGGCTCTTTGAAGATGTGGCGAGCCTTTTTATTTTCTTTCATGTAACTATTTACACGTGCTGAGCATTTCTGGGTTCCACAGTTTGGGGTCTTGTGAAGAACAGTGACAGAGCCAAGTATAAGGTTGGCACTGATGGCTGACCAACTGGTCACCTGTATTCTGTCAGAGTAGGGTCAATATCCGAAGGACCTTTAGGCAAAGTTTCTGGAAGACTGCTCATATAGGGAATCTAAGCTTGTAAGGCAGTGCAGAATCCTGGAAAGATCCTGGAGCCAGGAATTGAGTTACTTTGTGCTATAAGCCTTGTTGTTATCTGCCTGGTGGAGCATTCTATGGTGAAGAATTTTCTGACTAAGCTCACTGGGATAGTGGTCATTTGATTTGTTTGGCTCTTGAGAGCTTAAGATGTGTTTACTGGGACCCTGGCACTAAATTTCAAATTGTATGTCATTCAGTTACTTTAAATAATCCTATGTGGTTGTAGAAAGTATACTAGAAAATGGAGGTAGCCTCTGTTATCTGAGAACATTGTGAAATTGTGGGCAGTAGGTTCAGTTCCTGACCCTTACTTGGTGTAGGATAAGGTGTGTGTTTTCTTTATGCCTTAGTTTTTTTTGTTTTGTTTTGTTTTGCTTTGTTTTGTTTTTAGTATATCAAATAGGGGAGAAGATTATATCCACTTCATTGGACCATTGTGAGGATTGAAATAAATGCCACACCTGCTATTCATTCATTCTTTTAATGGACCTTAGATTATAGAATTGTTTTAGCCAGACTGCTGGATTCAGCACACATCATTAGCATAGGCACCCTGAGTCCCATAAACATAAACATCATCACACATGTACGACCCACCCCCTCGCCTCTTTCTCCTTACACCAAGAACCAGGACATTAATTATAGCTTAATAACTGAATGGATTTTACCCCTTTCCTAACACAACCCTGATTTTGTGTTTTTATCTTCCTAGTTTTATAAACTGGTGATATCCCATGTGCAAGGTGTGATCCGTTTATGCCCTTGAATGAGGTCTTCTCTGAGTCCTCTAGGTCTTCTTGACTCTCATTGACTGCATTCTTCACACTTCCCACCATTTGAAATTGACAATTGCCTTATTAATTGTTATGTCATTTATCAGTGAGTCTTTTTCATCTCCATTGGAGCTTTCAGGTTTTAGAATGCATAAGGCATAATTCATGGATATATCATAAAACATTTCCAGAAAGATTCATTTATCCAAGTAGTTTACTATATATATTTTTGATGATAATATTAGTGAATTATTTGAAACTATTTTTTAAAACTCAGAATGCTTATACCTTACTAGTGAACATGCTCTGAGCATAAGTTATTTTGTTATTTTCTGTACTGATACAGCAAGTGCTCCCTGAGAGTCACAATGTGTAGGGAATTGTTTTGTTAATTGCCAAGGAAATAAACTCCAGTGACATGTCAAAGCACTTGTTCTGACAGAGTTTCAGATCAAGAAATAGGCAGCTACAATGCATGGAGTAGGACAAGAGCTCAAGGAGCCAGGGAGGGAGGCATTTAAGCTAATCCCCAGCCAGAGAAGGTTTCCAATAGAAGTAGATAAATTCGACATTGGTTATGTGAAGATGAAGAATAGGTAGATGCATAGAAGAATCAGCCAGTGTCCCCAGGAGAGGCAAGGCTGAGGTGAGGGATATCTAGCATGCGATTTCAAAAGAACTCTATCTGGCCAAGGTTCCAGTAAGATGAATTAACTTTATTAACAGAGAGTGATGAATAAAGAGCAGAAAGCATGGATTATGTTTCATTTGCGTATTCAAACTAATTGTATGTGGATTATTCTCCTTCGTCACATTAGTTTCCACCATCTATAAAATGGGGAAAGAACAAAACATAATTATGTTTGCCTCTTTTTCCCCTTCAGAAGCCATAAAGACCCTTTAAAGGACAGGGGATAAAGTTCTTTGATAGGAAAGACAGTATGCTTTAATTTCAAAGTTGAAAGTCATATATGGGATTCATTAAGAGATGTAATGGATATGTACTCTGAAAAGCTTAAGAAAGAAGTCAATCTAGAATATGGTATCCTGTGTCCAAGTCTAGTTATTTAAATTAAACTTAAAATAAAAAACAACAACTAGAAACCAGCCCACTTAACTGGTCCTACTCATATTTCAAATGCATAACTAGACACAAGCTATTAGTGGCTTCTGTATTAGTAGACATTTGACTTTTCCATTCTCATGCAGTTCTATCAGAGAGCTCTGAAATGGACTCATTCTAGTGCAGAGATTGTAGGCCTGAAGCATCTATGCAGTCACATTTTTTGATGTGACCATTACTTTAAGGAGTGTATCTAGAGGAAACAATTAGATAATTATGAAAAAATTCAGGCGCACAGACATTCATATCTTTTAAAGTATTGTTTATGAAAATTGGGGTAAGAAGACTTATTTGTCCAATAATGGAGCCTTTTTGGTCAAATAGTATTGTGTTTTTGTATCATATATTTACTTGGGCACATAGTGAAACCCAATGCAGAAATTAAAGAGTAGCAATACATTTATATGTTTCTTTTCATTGATGCATCTTCTCCACACAATGAAGGAATAGATTGATATTAATAGTAGTAAATCTCTACATGTTGTGTACATGAAAGACAAGAGGGAAGGAAGCCTGTGTAAGAGAGATACAGACACACTAGGGTGATACATTTACTAGCACCTGGAAGTTACTTTTAGTTGATTAAACCATAGTGTGTTCTTTACATTTTCTTCCTTATATTGTACTCTGAATGATCTAATACAAATTGTTCATGTAACCAAAAAGGAACAGGAGAGAAGTGTTTGCACGTGCCTGGATATGGAAACACTTGCCTGAACAGCGGCTGAGAGGCATTTTTTAAAGGCATACGGTAGGTGCCTGATGATTTGCAGACATGGAGTTATGCTTATTTTGCAAAGAAAGGGGTTTATCATCTCCATAAAATACTGTCATCGTGGATTATTCAGTGTGCAGTATCCCTTAGCCCTCTCACTGGGGAAACCTTCCATCTCCTTGACACCAGGTGCAGGAGAGCATCAGCGCCTCACTCCCCGAGATGCCCCTTACTACAGTGTTTTTGGTGCAGCTGAGGATGTGGTGAAAAGGTTTGATGCTTTCCTGGCACTTTAGGAGATCAAATGGACCTTGTGGTTCAGCTGCGTCCTTACCACAGAGCCTGGTGATTTGAGGCATCGCCGCCAACCAGCTTGTAGGAAAGCTCAGTGGGGATTTCACTGCTTCTGTTGTGTGGATAGACCAATGCTTCTGGTGTGCTCCCCGAGAGATGGCCTTGAGTCTCTAGACCTTCCTATCCATCCCCATCTTTGTGAGACTGTGGAAATTAGTCATATAAGTGGTACCCAACTTGTGATGATTTAAAATGGTGCAAAAAGCATTCGTTCCCAACCACTGTGAGTTTCACTTTCTGTGTGGGATCCCATAAAGTACCTGTAGCATTCTGCCCTCGATCATAAGTAGGCTTTGCATTAGAGGTACGTGGCTTCACTCAACTATAAGCTAATGTAAGTTTTTGAGTATCAGGAAGGTAGGTGACTCTGAGCTATGATGTCAGGTAGGTTGTGAATATTAGATGTTTTTTTGACATGATGACATTTTCACCTAAGAGAAATTTATGACCTTATGATAAGTTGAGGATCATCTAAACTCTTTCTATTTATATAAAATATTTGACTTAAGAACAATCAAAGTTCTGGACCTATTACCTAATTGTTTCATATCCTTCCTCTTACTTTTCAAAAACATGGTAGGTTGGGAAGGTGGTGTTCCCCATTCCCTGTGTGCTGTCTGTCGACTAGAGGAAGTTGTCAGTGTTGTCAGTGATGGCTGGCTACATCCAATGCCTGCAGTGTAGAGCTGGCTTGCAATGCTGCAGCTTTCTCTATACTCAGGGTATGCCATAATATAATTTGGAAGCCAGGTATAAATTTGTTTGAGGAATGGGGATTTTCTTTTTCACCCATAAAATCTCACTCTATCTGAGTAGATGTAACTGGCACTTCCTCATTTTCATATCTGTGAATGTTGTAAGATATTCTAGAGATGTGGAAGAAAGCCTTCCTGGGGACACACAGCTGCTATTATTTGACAAGCACCAATATAACTCTCACTCATGTTAATTTTCTTTAAAAATTGAATAAATCTAAGAAATTGGTCAAAATTCTGGAAATGTTATTAACTCCAACTTTATAGTTTGTGATTTAATCATGGCATTTATTAAAAGGTTAAGATCTAGGGCTGAAGAGATAATTGCATTGCAGCAAGATAGGAGTTTAAATCTTCAACCCCCATGTAAAAAGTCTGATATATCAAAGACCACCTCTACCACCTACGCACCCCACAGGTAGGGATCTGAGGTAAGAAGAGTCGTTGGACTTGCAGGGTACCAGCCTAGTGCTAAGTATAGTGAGAGACCCTGACTGAAAGGAATAAGGCAGGGAGGGATAGAACAGTATGCCCAACATCCTTCTTTGGCCACTGCATATGCACACAACCTACATACATATACTATACATACAGACATTCACACATGCATGCTTATACTCATACATGTACTAACTATAGACATGTACACAATAAAAAATATTCTGATTAACATTTTTCCCTGTGGACTTTTTTTAAGCAAAGGGAAAAATAAAGCAATACAGATATTTTTCCTACTTAAGGAAAGGACATGCAAATATAAGCATTCATAGATTCTCTTAAAACCATTGCCTAACTTAATTTGTATCTTCGAATTAGTTAACCTCCCATGTTCTCAATTTTCTTACCTGAGAAATGGGAGAATCAGATACTTTTTTAAGTTCCTTTCATTTCAAGCGTATTGGCCAGCCATTGGGCTAGCTTAGCTCTTGTTTGTCATGGTCTCAGGATTATTTAGATTTGGCAGTGATTAATTTCTTTAAGAGATCATGTTGCCTAAAGTATATAAGTCAATGCATGTAGATTTTGAATGTAAAGAAAATTATGGCTACTGTGTTTCAATACTTTTAGAAAAATTCTACCTTGGGCAATATTGCCTTCTTACTTCTTTGGCAAAAACAGCTACAGAGCAAGCTTGAAATAATGAATTTTTAGAATACTGGTCCAAAGGGCCAGAAGAAATTCTTCTTTCACCTTATATAGTTAGATGGAATGTTTGTTTTTCTATAAGGCTTGGATTCCTCAGGTTGCACCCTTCAGTTTTGTGGAGAGAGAATGTCAAGAGTGTAATTCTTACCCACCATGCTGAAACAACAATTCCTGGAAGCAAACAGATAACCTGGTGCTCTAATGTCACATCTAAAAAAGACTCTGTGATGTGTGTACAGTTCCTAGGTTCCCAGGAGAGTCTAAAACCCAAAGGTTCTTGGGAAATCCATGTGGTAAAAAGATCAAGGCTTAGCTATAAAGGGTGTGTGTGTGTGTGTGTGTGTGTGTGTGTGTGTGTGTGTGTGTGTGTGTTTATTTCAAATACTAAAAGTTCTAAGCTCCCAGGCAATTCATAAGGATAAGGAAGTTCTGTTACATGGCATTCATCCAGGACCCAGGTTCTTTCCACATTTTGGCTCCTTTATCTCTTGCATAAGGGTTGACAAACTACCCACACTCTTTTTTTAAATGAAGGGTTCTTCTGTTGAATTCAGCAGCGTCCACTCACTATCTAGGGAAGCAACGTTTGTGCCACAGGGTTGAGAATTTGCAATACAGCTTTGGTATTTTGTGCTACAAAGTTGGAAATACTTGCTTTAACCCTTTACAAAGAAACAGTTTACCTTGACCATAGCATGACTGAGGTTTGGTCTGGACCACATCCCTATTCAGCATTTAGAAGTGAAGAGAAGGGAACCAATCAGAAAAGTATTCCTGCCAGTATTGGACCACTGCTGTTTCCTCACATTTTTTTCATCAACATATATCATTTGTACCAAGGGCTTCATGTTACATTTGCATGCTTGTATGTAGTGTTTCATGTGACATTTTCATGCATTCATGTAGTATTTCGTATGGCATTCTCGTGCCTGTAGGGTTTCACGTGACATTTTCATATATTCATGTTGTGTTTCATGTGACATTTTCATGCATATGTGCATTGTTTCATGTGACACTTTCATGCATGTGTGTAGCATGCTTGTGTAATAATCATGACTTTAATTTTTCTTACTGTATCCCCCTTTCCCCTTCTCCCTTCCTTTTACTTTAGCAAAGGCCCTCTTACTTTCCTGGAGTTTTAATTCATGTAAATTCTATGTAAGACAAAACATATATTTATCTTTATGAATATGGTTTGTTTTGCTTATCATGATAGCCTCCAGGTCTATCCATTTAATTTAATAAGAAAGTTAATGACCTAACTTTCTTATTCTTTGTGACTGCATAAAGTTTCTCTCTGCATATTTACCACACTTCCCATCCATTGGTAGGTCCTCAGATTGGTTTCACTGCTATTTTGAGCAGTGTGGAGATGGCGTGGGTAGGTAATATTTGTTATTTGCAGACTTGGATTTTTTTATATATGTATACTCAGGAATCATGTAGCTGGGCCATATAATAGTTCTAATTTTTTTGTTTGTTTTGAAGAACTGCCACACTAATTATTTTTAGTGGCTGTAGTAATTTATGAATCCTTTTTCCTTTCATCCTTGCTAGTACTTACCGAGTTGCTCTTCTTGTTGTTATTGCTGTTGCTGTTGTTGTTGTGTGATCTGGAGCTTTGTTTTGATTTGATGTTTCTTTATCTTCCTCCTCCCACAACTTATGAACTGCCTAAGAAAGAGGATACCTCTATCTAGCAATCTAGCACTTTTGTGGGTATCAGAGCTTGCCCATCACTAGTCACTCAGCCATCTGAACCAAGTGACGACCAAGTATTGGGAAGGTAGTATCTAGAAGCAATTGGGACTTGTTTAGGTCCCTGGCTGGCAACTGTTTAGGATGATCATTTGTATTTTGTTCAGGACTTCCCAATCTAGGAATATTAAGCTGCTTTCATTTTTAAAAATAAAGTTATAAATAGTTGATGATTTTAGTGTGCATCTAGACAGATGATTTCACTTGGAAATTACATATCAAGAGATATATCAGATATCTCAGCATTGTCCACAGGGGTCTACTAGCTAGATGATCAGACTCTTCTATTATGTGACCAGCCCCAAGCCAAGACCTGCCTTATGGCCCTTGAGTGTAGATCATGAAGCTAAGTTCTGAGCCGTTTGATGTTGAAAAACTTACAACATCCCTCTGACTTTTTGTTTAGATACACAACCAGTGTTTATGAAGCATTTACTATATCCTGTGCACTGTTTGGGATGCACTGCTTAAATAAATCAGACCAAGATCCGAATTTATTTATAAACAGTGAGTCTAGTGGCAGATGGATTTGACAAATGATAAACAATTGAAATCAGTAAACTATATGATAGCTGATAAGGCAATCAAAATTAGCCAGAGAAAATTATAATACATCCATGCTGATGGTTGTGAAGATTCAATGTGTTCATGAGTGTCACATGTACATGCAGAGCGGGCATGTAAATATTAAGAGCCACAGTGGCAACAATGTGAAATTATTAACATGACTGCAATTTCGTGCCCCCTCCCACTCTCCAATAGGGTCAATGTTTTTTCTCACTTCTTCAGGCAAAGCAGCAGACATGTAGAAATGTATAAAGGTTAAGAAGGAACCACTCTTTTCTTGGCTGCTTTGCCTGTAGAAGTGAGAAAAAAAACACTGATCCTATTGGAAAGTGGGAGTGGGAGGAGGGCACTAAGTTGCACTCATGTTAATAATTTCACATTGTTGTCTTGTTGTCACTGTGGCTCTTAATATTTACACAGCTCAGGTGTTCACTTTATCTCCTGTAAATTATCACATGCCAAATAGAACAGTGGTTTCTGAGAGGCTTGCTGAAGGAAGCCTAAGGGGGTAAGCCCATGGAGACCCATTCCAAGCAGACCTTTACTCTCCCTCAATAAACCCACCTTTGCCTGAAGCAGTGTGGAAAGACTAGTGGTCACCACCACATCCCAGGGTTATGGCTGTGGCTTTCAGTGTCTGTGCTCGCAGCAGAGGTGACTGGACCCTGCCACCCACCCAGAGGCAGAAAGACAGAGAGCCTAAGATTGCTGATTCTGAAGGCATTTGTGTCTAGTGGCTGTAGTTCTGTGTCTGTCATAGATTCTTTGTATAATTCTTGAGGCAGGAATGAACTGTCTTTGAACCTTCCTTCTCTTATCCTGAAGCATGAGGAAAAAAAAATAAAGCAGATTAAACCAGTGGTCAATTGTATTTACCTGGCAAAGTTCCAATAGAGTTCTAACCAGTCTATCTCTGGGGTCTAGTGGCCACAGATTCAGGTCACAAGTGCTCCATCCAAAGAACTGCCAGTAGGCCACCAGGAAGACATAAAGGAGCATGAGTTGCTCACTGCATCTAAGAGACCTTTACTCTGCACGTAAAGCTGTCAAGGACTGCCCTAAAGGGTATGCTAGATGTGAAATAAACTAAGCAATCATAGCTAAGAAGAGGCAGAAAAAGAGGTTGGATATGTTTATCACCACTACCACCACCACCACCACCAACACCAACACCAACAACAACAACAACAACAACAACAATTTCCGAGTGTTAGCGATCAATCCAGGGTCTCACACACACTAAGCATATGCTCTCCCACTGAACTCTAATCCCAGCCTGTGAAACTTATTTATAATCCTTTTGATTCTTTAATTACTTTTATTATACCTTTTTGACATTTGAAAATATGCTCCACAGGAAATTTTCTGAGAGCCAACACAGGATATGTGCTAAGTAGAGAATGAGTTCAATGTTGTTATCACTCCAAATTAGTAGGAAGTGAAAGCTAGGGTTATTGCTGATAAGTGTACATAGGTTAGTCTAAGATCTAAAAAGAGTTCTAGGATTGATTGGTCATGTTTACCACTATACCAAGAACAGAGAGACCAGGGAGTCAAGTGCCAGGTTTGTTCTCCGCAGGGTAACCTACATGTCTGAATAGTTGCTAAAAAGAAAGATATGTTATTATTATTTTGCTTCCTATGAAAATCAAACCCATCTTGGAGATTGCCCAACATCTGTTCTCAGAAAGAACCAATATTCCATGACTGTGTTTACAGCTTGACACACTACTATAGTTCACAGTTGTTAGCTTTATGCATAAATATTTATAAATTGAGCTCTGTGTAATTTCATCATGAATTAGGAAATATCAGCATTTAAACTAATATAAATCAACAGGGACCAGATATAAAATATTTTTGATCTTTGCTTTAAAAATGATACTTTGCAAAAAGAAAAAATAAAAATTACCCAGATATCACAGAAAATATTCATATGTTTAAAATGCCTTTCATTTAAAGAGTTTTAGTGTAGTGCCCCTTTTTATGTTTTCTTAAACACAATAAACTTTGTGTATGATACTTTCTTAGCATTCTTTCATTAGTATTCTTCACAGTCAGCTTTAAAATATGGGGCATATATATTTTTACCTTCATATCCAAATGCAAAATAGGAAGGCCTTGGGGAGAAATATCACTTTTTTTCATTTTGATTTAGAGTTTTCCTTTTTTACAAACTCAGTTACTTAATTTTACTAAAATTACAATTGGAAAGTAATGGGCTTAGTTCAGAATAGCAGGAAGTTAATTACCAGTAGTCAGGGCTTAAATGGTATAGTATTCTAGAAATGGCATCTTCTTTTGTACTGGTCTCTGTTTCTCCTTTAAGCTGAATATGGCCTTTCCAGATTTGCTCAGTACTACCACTGTGTCTGTTTGCTAATTCTTTCAGAACAGCAGAGTTGAGTAGGGCAGAGTCCCTACACTCCATATGGGTAAGCTTTCCAACCTTTAGGATCATAGTGGTGAGTGCCAATTAGTCCACCGTGCTGAATATTCAGGATAAGAAACCACAACATTGAAGTTAGTATTGGTTCCTGCAGGTAGAGGATGTTTGTGTAAATAAAGTGTAAGTGGTGTTGAGACACTTCCTCAGCAACAGTGCAATGGTTTAGTATCCATAGAAGAGTTTCTAACTTTGTGTTACTCCTATAGAGAAACAACAACAAAAATCCCTTGGACCTTGGACTTACTAATTTTCCAGCCAGTAGTTTATTTCTTATTGAGAATATGAACCTTATGAATATTTTGTTTTGTATAGAGGGTGTCTTGGATTATAAAGATTGCATAACAATGGAATTATGGTTTTTGTTTTGTTTTATTTTTTAATTTGTCCTGGTCTTACCAAACGAGAGGAAATCCTGTATGTAAGTTTTATCTGTGCATGCTCAGTTTGAAAACTCATGTCTACCAAAACATATAGATTCTTCCCTGATATGTAGTTGCTCATTTGATCATAAAGGAAATCCACTCATATTATTCACATGAAAGTGGTCCCAAGAGAAGGTATCAAGTTGTGTTAATATTTCTCTTAACCATAATTACCTGGTTTTTAGATAAGTCTTTGGCCTCTTTCTAGCTCTCCATTGAAATCATCCAAATCCCTGCTATGATAGACTTTATACTTGAACTGTGAAATAGATTACATCTACTCTCCTTTACATTGCTTTGGTCACAGTATTTTATCATAAAAACTGAGAAAGAAACTAAAATATCATAGATTGTTATCCTTTGTGTCCCTACATCAGGGAAGTTATAAAGTCACCTTGAGTGCTATGTCATTGTGGACAGTGACATTTTTAACCATACATTAAACATAAACAGCTAAAAATTTTGTCTGTTTTGATGTTAGATAAACAAGAGGAAAGTGGAAAAAAGACACAATGGGTAAATACTGTATTATTTTTATTTCTGTTGCTGTGACCAAAGCAACTGAGAGGGTTCATCTCCTATAACTTGCTAGGACTGGTACCTCAGCTGTCCAAATGATGCTGGAGTTTGCTCCCAGTGTGACAGTATGACCCAGTGTATTGCTCATCCTATCACTTTTCACTTCTGGTTTGAGCACAGATTTGAAGTTTAGTTTGGATGTTTTCCTGTTTATCTTGGTCTTATATGGAGCCTTCTGACTTCTGTGAGTGTGCCAGTGCAGTCTCACTCAGATGGGAAAGGGTAGCTGACTTTATATATGGAATGCTCACACACTAGTAACAATAACTTCAGAAAAGTCTTAAAATATTTTTACTCCATCTATCTTAATTTTATAATAGTCATGCATTCTCATTTTTTTTCTGGGATTTTTCCATGTAATCCATTAGTCAATCTCCTTAAATAAAATCCCCTAACTTACTGACCCTAAATATTCCTTTACATGTATGAAAACAGAACCTAAAATCTACTTTCTCAAGAAGTTCTGGTATCCAGTATACATTTATTCTTTTAATCATTTTAAAGTAGAATATCTAAATGACATTTTTATTTTAAGCATTTATTATGTATTGCTCTGTTTTAGAAATGACAACCATTTTCTTAAAGGGCCAGACATTTTGGAAGTGCGCATGTGCTGCAGCTACTGGACTCTGCTGTATTAGTGTATAAGCAGTGAGACAGGATGTAAACAGATGGATATGGCTGGCTTCCAATTAAACTTTTATTACAGACCTGAGTGGTGGGTCCATGCACTGTACTTCGTTGACCTCTGTCTCTTCTAAACTCTGGGGCAAGTCATTCTGTGTACTGAATCTCTACTCATCCTCACTTTAGAGGTTTCTGCTTCTCACATAGCTCACTTAGCTTACAGCAGCTCCTAACAGTTGTGACAGTAATTCTCACATGTTCACTTAGTGGCTAATTGCCCAGCTTCCAAAAGGAAAGAAAGATCATGTGTGTAGGAATGGTGCATTTTCTCACCTCAAACCAGCACTTAGCACAGTACCTGGAGATAGCTGAGGCAGCTTCAGGAGGCTGGCACTGTACTTAGAATACACATCTGCCTGAAGAGTTAACGTGGGTCCTCTACAATTGAAGAGCTTCCCCAAAGTCTTACTGCTAAGAAGTGGCCAGCTTCAGGTTCAATCTGAGGTGGATCTCTGCAGATGCACAGACCCTCTGTGCACCCCTTGGTTTCTTGGTCCTCTGCAAAGGTGAAGAACAAGGCTCTCTAGCTATTCTTGGAGCTGGGTCATGCAAGCGAGAAGTGGGGGGTGGTGAGGTGGAGTTCCAGAAGCCTGGCATTAGTATCGAATGAGGCAAATGAGCTGACTCAAGTTAACCAGGAAAGGATCAGTTACCAAATTGCAACAAGCCCACTGTTAAGGTACAGCAGTATGATCCAGGGTCAAAACAGTTTCATGCCAGCGGGATCCCAGTGTTCATGGCGTGGTGCAGGGAAAGTAAGTAGAAGGTTCCATTCTCAGTGGAGATCTAGGGCGGAGCAAAGTGCCCCAGCTTATCCAGGAGGTCTGGCAACCATTAAAGAGAAATGACTTCCTAAATTCTAACTGACAGGGGGGCTGAGCACATTGTGCCATCCAGGATGTAGAGCCCCCATGTGCAAGGAAATGGATATGCTTTCAAAACTCGTGGGGTCTCTCCGCTTTGTCCCAAGCCTGGGAATGTAATGTGGAACTTCTTTTTTCTTTCAATCTTTCAAACAACAATTTGAAAGAAAGTTAACTTACTTTTCCTAGGATTGTGGGAAGCTGTGTTTTGCTTATTAGTCAGTGGAAAATCGATATGACTAAAATATGTTTTAATGTAAGCAGGCTAATAGTACAGGCTCAAGGCAGGAAAATAGACCATTTGAAGCAAATCAACCATTAATTTCATATGTATTACTTAAAAAAAGAGAAAACATGGAAGTAAAGTGAAATTGACATGACGGCCCATCTCAAACATCTAGTGAATGTAACATAAAAGAATTGTCTGCTGTGATTCTGTGAGCTCAGCCAAACCAGCAGAGCCGACTCTCAGGGCCTCGCAATAACCGTGAGCTTAACCAAGTTCCACAGAATTATGGCATTAATTCTCTGGAAGGCACCAGCCACAAATAAATACATATTATTTTGTCAGAGTAATAATCCATGGGCTGAATAAAATTTGTCTAGGTGGAATGGCAACTAGCAGATAACTGATGTAGTAGCCATTACTAACTATATTAAAGAGAAAGCTACAGCCTGTATGTATACTCACACCTAGCACAGTTGTTTGTACCCCAAAATGGATATTTATTTTAACACGCCCCCTAATCTTTTAACCTTTATTACTTATATACAATTCATTTTCTGAAAAGGAAACTTACCATGGACTCAGATATACAAAACATGATTAGCAAAACTACAAGTTGAAAACAAAATCCCTGAAAGCCAGGAGGAAATCACTCTCTCAGCCGCAGAGTCTATTATAATTATTGCAATTGATCATCCAGTTGGCCCCAGAATCCCTGGCAGCCAGGGTACAAAAGGGCAACAGAATAAACCGTACCATTCTTGTTACTGGAAAGAAGGAAATGGACGGGTTTGTGGAGATAAAGATTTTCCTGGCATTGGAGAGTCAGGAGGTTCTTACGCCTTGCTTTCTATAGGAGTATTGAACCACATTATGGATAACGTCCTTCCCAGTCCTTCCCAGCCAGTGCAGATGTGGTTTTCATAGAGCTGTCTGTCTTTTGCAACACCGTCCAAATACAAGCTGAACTCATGTCATTAAGGTGCAGCCCAGAGAGAGCCTACTGAGGGTGTGTGTGGCGGGGTTATTTCCATGTTGTGAAAAGTTCATGGTTTTGCTTTCAATACATATTTTACAGGTCTACAGAGAAATTCTAATCTGTGTGTCTATGCTGCTGAAACCTGGCACAATTTGTATATGGAGGCAAATTCTCCACTGAGTGTGCCCAGCCTGCTGCTCTTTTAAATGCACCCCCTCATAATCACCTTGTAGAGTTAGTGACAGTAGAAACTAGCACTCAAGGGTTCCTGTCACCTTTGCTTTCTTGATTCCTGAATAATGTACTGGGGTAAGTTGGTTAACTGCAGACAGGCTTTCACAAACGTGGCCCTTTGTTGGAAGGGAAGCATTATCCCCGTTAACTAATAGGTCTCAGTAGAAGGCTCTGTATTTTAATTTTCTCATTAGTTTTGTGTTTTGATGTTCTTATTAACAGTGATGTTCTGTTGTTGGTTTATGTCACCAGTATGTCAAAAGAACCTGCATTGTATAATAATCAAAGGAAAACTGTCTAGACGTTAGTGAGTCTCTCACAGCTGCTTGAAGAGTTAGTAGAGGAAGCCTTCCCATGGAATTTGGTAAAATCTTAGGATATTCTGCTGACTCTGAGGCCATGTTAGTGGCGACTGCCCACCAAAAAACGCTCTTCATTTAGCATATCTGCATGATTGTTTTGACCTGCGGGTTCCACCTTAGCACATCTGAAAGATGTTGGCTGTCTAAACACTGGAGTTTTTCTGTCTGTGCCCTTCTTGTAAATTCTATTATCATTAATATTTGTAAAGTGCCTGTAAGACGTGAAAATGGACCCAGTTATCTCAACTCAGACTAATCCATCTCCCTGGCCCCAAAGCATGGGCCCTTAGCATCTCTGAGCATAGTTTCTCTCCCTCTGTCAGGAAATACATGAGCTTCTGGGTATTGATTTGCCCTTCCTGTTCTTAGTTGCCAGTGTTCTCAGTGCCCATGTGGCTTTCTGGTCTCTGTATGACTCTGGTTCTTAGTAGCACTGAGTTTCATTGAGGCCGCTGGCTATCTGCCAAGGACTAGTCTTGCCTTCTTAGCTTTGTTCACTTGGCCCGTGTTTTAGGAACTAATAAGTGGAAGAGATTGTCAGGATCTCAGTTTGCATAAGTATGCTCATTGCTATTCAACTTCATGTTACCACTGGTTCTTGGATGCTGCCTTAGATATTTTCCTTATGGCTGAGACAAAGCATCTAACTAAAGCAGCTTAAGTAAGGAAGGGTTCATTCATTTGTTTGTTTTTTGACTTGCAGTTCAAAGTAAAGTCCATCATAGTGGTGAAGACATGGCTGCATGACTGCGAAATTGTTGGGCATGCTGTATCCTGGAGTCAGGAATCAGAAAACAGCCAAAGTGGTGCTCGACTCTCCTCTTTTGATGCAGTCAGGGATCACAGCTCATGGAAGAATGCCAAGTATTGTTAGGATAGGCCTTGCCACTTTAATTAATCAAATCTAGAAACTCTTTCAACGACATACTCAAAGATGCATCTCAGTGTGATTCTAGGTCCTGTTGAGTTGACAATAGCAACCATCACAGAGGTCATACACTCATCTGCACTCATAAACCTGTTGCATCTGGTAGTTGAGAACTCGGAATCAAAAGGACATTTTATTCAGCAGTGCTCACTAGAGCCCTACTTGAACTGAACCCAATGGGTATGATGTGTGCTAGGATGGAGGCTGCTCAGCTCTCTTAGTTTTAGCAGCACAGTACTTACTCTAAGCAGGACACAGACATTTGTCAACAGTAGTGGCTGGTATTCGAAGAGGCTTTAATATATATTTCTTAGAGCTAAAGAACACCATCTCAGCCCTCTGTTTCTTTGCCTACTCCCAGGCAAGACTGGAGATTTCCTTTTTCATTGTCCATATTTAGCTGAGTTAGCAACAGCAGTGCAATTTACCAAGTCTTAACCTCTAACACTGCAAGGGGGAGCCTGTGAAATATTGCCCAAGCCTAGCCTTGGTTTAGCCATGAATTATGCATTGTGTATTTAGACTATTCTGCTGTTATAGTCTGTTTATCTGTTGACTTCCACTAAGATTTAAGGTTTTGTGGTACTTAATAACTTGCTTTATTTTGTTTGACATGTATTTTATGTCCTCCATGTGCGTGGATACATAAGATACACAGTCGTGGGCGAGGGTCGAGAGAGAAAGCCCAGCCCCGACGGCATTAACTTTGAGAACCCAGGGGTGAAAACTTTCACATACTCTTCATTCTTGCAGAGTTCTAAGTTTCCCCTCCTACAACATGAAATAGCTAGATAAAGGGAAAGAAAATGAATTGTAGTTCCTCCTGTTTCTGAATGTTGTCTATTAACGGTGGTCCTTAAACTTAAGGCATCAAAGGCTTTTTGTTAATTCAGCATCAGCCACAAATACAAACCTCACTGTTTCAGTCCATATTGTAATTTTTATTCTGTTTATTTCATTGGCCCCATAGTCAAAGCTTTTAACCTGGTGGGTTAATGGAGTTTTTACATGTCTTCCAAATAAGGGCAGTATTGAGCCAGTGAGATGACAGCAGATTTTAGTTTGATCTTAAAATGTTTTAAGCATTTTTTTAAAACCTTCACAGGTTTGTGTTTGGAGTTGTTTAAAAAAAATTAAAAAATTAAAAAAAAATTAAAATGTTTATGCATAATGTGACCTATTACATATCTGTTGTCATATGTATATGTCATAGATATATACATATCCTTTATGTACATTTATTTGCTTGTATATTTATTTTTAGAGACCAAGTCTTACCCTGTAGCCTAGGCTAGCCTCAATCTCAGGATCTCTCCCTCAGCTTCTGGATAAGAAGTGTGAGGTGCCACAACTGATTTTGTTAATGTCCATTTATATGAAGTAATTATGTCTGGATAACTTTTAATCTTGTTTTTCTTCCTGATTTCCATTCTGGATTTTATAAATAATCTTTATCAAAGCAGAACTATGACCCTGTAAAGACTATTTCCACATCCCTACCTTCACCATCCTTCTCTTTCCACCACCAGTGCCTCTAAGATCTGGGAAAAAAAGTAAACAAACAACAAAAAACCAACTTCTCCTTCCCTTTTCTTCTCTTTCACAAAGAATCATGTTCCAGGCAAGCATATTCACGGGTGTGTGAGCCGCCATTAAGGACTTTTCTCCTAGCCCCTTATGAAACCCTCACTGACTAAGAGCATCTAAGGCTAAGCTGCTCCTCCCATCCTTTTGATCCAGGTTACCAAGTGAGTAGTAAGGAACCCAGCCTGAGCTCCTTGCTGGACTGCCTTGCTTTTAAATAGACAGCATCAGGGAGATAAATGTTCACTGAGGAGCTCATATGCATTTCCCCAGCAAGCATGGCTCCATTCAGCACCAGGCTCTGATGTCTCCTGACAGATGGGCCATCTCAGCTTCTAGCTCCAATGAGCTTATGGTCCAGCTGGGATGTGGCTTGGTGACTGGGTTAAATTTCCTCAGAAGCAGGCCTCTGATGACCTGATCTGAGTGCAAGTTGCTTACCTAGAAGGACAGAAAGCAGAGGCACTCACCCGCTGTCTTCCTTCCACCATGAGCCGAGGGCCATTCTTAGCAGCAGTAATATCCAATATGTCTAGTTTATATATACAGGGCATGTCAAGAGGATAGTGTTAGGTGGAGTCACAGGTGTTTCCTATAGGACTGTGCTCAAGAGTCTTGCATTAGTGATCGCAAAGAGTATGAAGGAAAGGTGCTGACCAAGGCAGCTGGGATGGGGATCTGGTCTGCAATTGATGATTTCAGTGTTAGAGGGGCTATAGACCATGGAGAGACCACAAGGAAGCCAATCCCAGAAACATGCAGTTGCCCGAAACCTGAAAGGGGGGAGAGAGCAAGCAGTAGTAGCTGGAGCATCTCAGACAGAGAGAAGTATAAAAACTTGCATTGGGCTGGAGTATGAGAGAGGAGAGCAGGGCCAGATAAGCAGAAGTCAGATCCTCTAAGTGCTGAAATCCACAAAAGACTCCAGACATTATATCCCATGAGCAATACAGAAGCATGGATGAATTTTAGGTGCAGACATTATGGTGATTAGGCTTGCATTTGGGGAAAGCCTTATGGCTTCATCTGAGAAAATGGAGAAAGGACCGCAGCTGGGGACAGGAAGCCCAGCTGAGAATATTCTACAGTCAACCAGAGCAGGTAGGCTCATACATTGTTTTCCAATGACCAGAGGATGTCTTCAGGCCAGCACATCCCACTACTGCCTACACTGGCTGCCAAGTCACATCCTGTTGATGCTAGCATGCATCCTGGCATCAAGAGATGTGGATGATGACTTTTGTCTTTCTGCAAACACAGGAGCCCTTTTTATCCTCCATGATTCTTAAACAGGGAGGCTTTCGTTCTTTTCTGGAAAAAGGTGGCTAAATTTCTTTTGAAATTTTATCTAGTTTATTAACACCAGATAAAACAGTGTTTCTTTCTCCTCCAGTGCTCCTAGTCAATTCTTCTCTGGTGCAATGTTTGGAGTAATAATAATGGGGTTTCAGACGCAACCCCACACTGTGCTTCTGGCCCTCTTTTCCCTCAACAAAGGATTTTCTTTCAATCACTTTCAGTGTGTTTTCTTCAACTTAGACTTTGTGCTGGGTTCTTGGCTGACTCTGCAGTGTTTTTGTGCATCAGGGCTGTCTTTTTGTCTTGTCTGTTGAGGGGTATCCCTCTAGTTCAGTGGTACTCAACCTGTAGGTCATGACCCCTTTGGGTGTCAAACAACTCTTTCACAGGGGTCACATATCAGATATCTTGCATAGTGGATATTTACATTACAATTGATAACAGTAGAAAAACTGCACTTGTGAAGTAAGAATGAAAATAATTTTATGGTTGGGGGGTCATCCCAACATAAGGGATGCAACATTAGGATGATTAAGAACCACTGTTCTAGTTAAGTATAAATGGCCTGATAACTTGCTAATCGTTCTGATTCTTTACTGTTAGCATCTCTGGATTCTTAAAAGATCCTTTGCTTCCCTGAGGACTTAGAAAAAACATGGTGTCCATGGCCTCAAAAGGAAGTATGCGAAGTCTTGATTAAACTATTGCAGGCAGGTTTTTTGCTTTTGAGATCTCGTTTGTTTAGACAAGATCTTCTATAGCCCAAGCTGGCCTTTGAACCTGAGATCTTTGTGTACAGGCATGTTGACTTCAAGGGTTTTTTTTTTTTTTATAATGTTTTTATTGATTCTTTGAGAATTTCCTACATGCATAGGGTATATTTCAATCATATTCACCCTTCTCTCCCCTTCTGGATCCACCCACACAAGTAGAATACAATTGAAGACATCTGGTAATAACCACAAGTAGTAAGCCTTGGGCTAGTGGCATGTTCGTACAGTGTAGCATTCCGAATGAGAACAAACTGTTATAAGATACTGCCATAGGGATGAGTTCAACCAACATGCTGAGTGAAAAAGGATTTAAGGAGAAAAAGAGAAGTGTGTGGGACCCTGCATAGTATACATAGACAAAAAGTAACCCATAGAAGAATTTGGCAGTGGTTTCCTGCATTGAGGAGATACTGGAAGGGGCATAAGAAGTCTCTATAGTATAATTGTATTTTATGTCTTCAAATGCACCAGGTCCACATATATGACCATTCTGTGAAAATTCATGGAGCTATATATACTTATGATGTGTGAAAAGTCCTACATGTAGGCTCTACCTTAATAATTGTTTCCTTAGAACAAAACCAATTTGAAAACAGAAACTGTAGGCCATCTGAACTGAACACAGTTGATCCTAAGAGCTAAGTGGCAGGTCCATGTCAGAAGTGTCTCAGGGTGAAGAGGCAGCTTCCAGAAAGAAGGTGAAGGGGCAGTTTCTAGAACATGCATGTTCTTCCCCCTTAACAAAAAGGTCTTAGGCCTTGGAAAGCCCCTGCCTTTCAGAGGCTGCCATGAGACTTCTTTGAGGTTAAGTTCTGATCTGTTTTGCAAGACTTTGATTTTGAAACTCTTTTGAAGCTATGGAAGTAGTATGATGAGATAGGAAGTAGTAATTCCAGTGAATGTTGGTAGCTCAGTAGAGATTCAGTTTGAAGCTTGGTCATTTATCGAAAAGGATTGCTTTATCTTCCTTGTTGAGGTTTAGCATCTAAAATAAAGTGTAATTAAGTGTTGAGAACTAGGAGATAAGACAAAATGAGTAAAAAGTTAATCATGAAATATTCTGCTGCATAAGAAATAACTGAGAAGCCAAATCAAGTCCAGTGTGACTGGGGGCAACAAAAATAGTAATCATTTCTAAAGCAGAGAGTCGGGTTTACCTGACATTTCCCACAACACTCTCATGGTAGGTCTTGATAGACATATGCTGTTTTTATCCTCACTTTACAGATGAGGAAATTAATGCTTGCTCGGAGATATTTCTTGCCTAAAGTCATATGAGAACTGGTATTAAAACGGGTAGTCTGCCCCAGCTTATGTCATATGCATTCATATTCCAGTGTAGGGATATGTAATGTATTTCCATATGACTTACTTGGAGTACTAGGTGTGCCAGGAGCGACCTTCCTAAGGGTTGAGTGTTAACTGAGCAAATGATTCTTTCTAAACATAGTCCAATAGTATTTTGTATTACTCTTCATCTTGAGGAAAATGTTGCCTTTGACTTGGATGGAGCTTATTAAACTTACTCTCTCTTCTAGCCATAGCTTGAAACCCATAGCCAATACTCCCAAACCTAGCTGCATGTACTCAGAATGGCAGTGCCAGTGGTCATGGTTTGAATGTGAAATGTCTTTTTCAACATAGGCTCATGTATTTGACTGTTTGATGGTGATGTTGTTTGGGAAATAGTGGAAGCCTTTGGACATGGGGCCTAACTAATAGGCATAAGGCCTTTGGGGTGAGCCTGGAGGGTTATAGGTTGCCTTCTTTCCCTTTTGTCCCCCCAGTTCCTGATCCTCTGAAAGCTGACAAACTGTGCCACAAGTTCCTAAAACATGGTCAGAACCACAGTCGCCATGCCTTCCCTGCCGTGACAGACTATATCTCTTTAAATTATGAGGCAAATAAACTTTTCCTCCCTTATGTTGTTTTGGAGAAAAGTAACAAAGAGGTATCATTTGGATCATATGATTTTTTTTTTACCTTTCCAACCCCCCAGTTTAGTCATCTTTAAAACATGGATCCTAACTTACCTAACACAAATTTATTGACAAGTCTAAAACAGATCTTTATGTGATTTGCATAGCACAGTGTCCTGTTCATCAGAAAATTACAGATATGATTATATGTCCTCAGAGGTGGCAACAAGGAACATCTTGCACAGATTCCTACACACAGACACATGGAATTAACTGTAAGTCTTTATTTTAAAATAGAGGCCAAACTCTTTGTGTTTTTAGAATATATTCAGTAGTCATGGACATTGACACCTAATGGGCAATTGAGTCATTTTCATGACTCAATGTGTAGAGGGCTCTGAAATCATGCCCAAAATATATGGATAATCTGTACTTCAGTTACTACTCTGTGCCATTACAATGCAACGCACACACACTCCCCAGCAGGATGAAACTTGGCTCAGTTTTTTATTAGATTTGCAAAGGAAAAGATAATGGTTCCACTGTAAATTGGCACTTCGCAGGCTTTGTGTGACACACGATGGTGAATTTAGCTCAAGTGATGAATGAACTTAAAAATTTTTCCACATCTAAAACAGATGTACAGGCAGGATCTACAGCAGTAGTCAATTCATGAATGAGGAAAATAAATGAAAGGATAAATGCACACTTCAAGATCTAAGTCTTTGCTCAATATTTTAACCACATGGCTGATTTCAAAGTCCTAGTATCACTGAGATGGAAGAGAAGTAGCTGGCACCTTGCAAGAAATTCCTTGTGACCTTCATGTGTTAAAGAGGCCATCAGAAACAATCAGTATGAGCTCAGTGAAGCCCGGGAAAAAGAGAGCTGCTGAGGTAGAGTCCCTCCTGGGGTAGAGCTGACTCTGTCCAGAGAGCTGACCTAGTTGAGACAGGACAGCAAAGTGTAGGGCATTTCCAGGTGGCCTGATGGGACAGTGTGGGTAGAGCATGCTTCAGGAGTTGGTCTTATTGGATTTTCATTAGCACATTACAGACTACTCTTCCTTGCCCCCTGGGTTTCCAGGATCCCCAGTGTTGGAGGTAATTTGCTATTAATGGATGTGGAACCTTGACTAGTTGAGACTAGTTGCTAAGGTGAATGTATATTCACGTCAGGACCACAGTGACCAGCTGTTGTCCAACCACAGAGACAGTAAGAAATTTGAGGCTCAAGTTTACAAGATCAGGGTGGAGGTCTGTTGAAGGAAAGAACTGAGGAAAGGCAGCACAGACATCCTGAAACACAAGTTAGGCAATACCTTTTTCCAGTAAGTTGAAGAGAGATTTGGAGAGAAATCAAAGAATGGTGCTAAATCGTAAAGTTTTGTTTATTACCTAAACATTCAGTGACTGAGTTTGGAGATGCAGAAAACAAATTTTCTAATAAGGAACTATTTCAAGGTTTCCATTAATACCCTGAGCATCTCTCCTCTGTATGTTTGTTTCTTCATCACTCACAATGGACAACCACTCTTCTCATTCTCAACTCAACACTTAACATCTGTGACAACTTTTCCAAGGAGTCTTCTATAAAGAGGAAGGATGTTTCTCCTTTATAACTCTCACTACATGTTAAGGTTTGGTCTATAGCTACATATTGTAATGCTAAATCCTATACCAGAAAGTCTAGGCCCACGAGTGACTTCTCATGTTTACAAGTTTTTGTTGTACAAACCTTGTTCCTTGATTTAAAACTATCTATTAAATAAAAATGGCTCAGCCAATTACTGGAAGGATTAGAGGTAGGTGTGTTACGAGTGAACTCATTGGAGTGGGAGAGACCGGGAGGAGTAAGAGAAGAAGAGGCGTAAACCACCATGAGGAAAGAGGAACCATGAGCACAGGGCCAGGAGAAACAGCAAGTATCTGGGGTACACCGCTGGGGAGGTAGCCAGGCCTGAAGTTAGAAGAGTAGATTAGGGGTGGCCCCCAGTAATTCTCAAAGCCAAATAAAATAACCATAGTCTGAGTCTCATTTATTTGTAAGCTAAAATTGTTTCTACTACAACTGCATTCTACCATGCTTCCCACCCTGTCCTTATCTCCTTTCTTCTTAGGAGTTAAAATATAGTCATTGCCAAGCAACACACAGTGAAGCCTAGTGTGCTGTGTGCTGATCTATCCTTTCTTGGTTCTTGGCAGTGACTACCTGAGTGCAGAGAACTAGCATGTGGAGTTGGGGACGTGGCCCAGTAAGTAAAGTGCTTGCAGTGCAAGCCTGAGGACCTGAATTCTGATCCTCAGCATCCATGATGCTCTGGTTCTATGACCCCAGTACTTGGAAGGGAGAAATAGGAAAATTGCTGTTGTTCTTCGGTCAGCCAGCCTTGACAAGTCAGTGAGGCCCAGAGTCAGTGAAACATTGTCAAAAATAAGGTAGAAAATAACTGAGGAAGACACACGACATCTGAGCTCCATATACATGGCCATCTGTATGCATACACATGCACACCACATAACACACCACATCTCACACACACACACACACACACACACACACAAACACCACTCTACACCAATGTAAGAACCAATCCCTTACATATACTGATAGACAAAAGAAGACTTCATGGTATGCTAATAAAAGTCCAGAAAACCTAGATAATGGGAGTGGTATAGGAAAATCTTCAATGCTAAACCATAGGGAACAAGGAAAGCCTCCTGAAAGGGCCTTCAACCAGTGAACAGACCACCTTCTGGGCTAATTGAGAGCTTGGGGCAAAGCCCTTGCCTCCTGTAAACAAAGCCCTGGGTTTGATCTCCAGCAATGTGAAAAGAAAAAAGAAGGCAAGAAAGAAAACTAACAGACAGCCTTAAATCCTTTCTCTGCTGCAGTAATTTATGAGTTTTTAGGAAGTATTTCTAAGCCTCACAAGTTCTGTTGTTGACATGAGGTCCTGTACCCTCACCAGGCAGCCTTTGTTACACAAATTGATAACCAAAATGAAGACATTTGACAAACTCTATAGGAACTCTGTGCTTTGGGGAGAACACAGGAGCGATGAACTTCTGTGACATTTTCTGTAAGTTTTAAATCTCCTGTGAAAGAAATTTATTTCCCTATCAACCCCACGCTCAGGCTCTGTGGAAATCTAGGTTGTAAGGTCACAAAAGCAGGGAAGGGAAAAATGAAAGAATTTTTTTTTTATTTAAAAGAAAACACATATAAAACCTAAAGTAGAGAGGATTTTTGCCCCCTTTATAGGATGTATAAGAATTATTTCCTAGTTTCAGACAAATTGTGTCTACTATAAGGTTACTCTTTTCCTCTCTACAATGAAAACCACCCCATTTAGCAGAATATCTTCATCATGTGAACTTGTTTTTAATATATTCATAGTGGAATACTGACATGTGGTACCCTGCAATGGTTGAGAGGAAGGTCCGGAAGATGTGGGAACCCATACCACCTTAGGAATGTGACAGTTCTAGCTTTTGCTTTTTCCCCTTCTCTTTTAAAAGAGTACTGTTTAAAAATTCTGTGATAAAGTGTTGCATGTAGCCCAGGCTATTTCACTGAATGTTTTTTCCTATCTCAGCCTCCTAGTGCTGGGAATGCAGGCATGTGCCATCAGAACTCACCGTCTCTACAATGGCTACCTACCCCTGGCTTTTCTTGTTAGCCCCACTCTAGGGACCTTAAGAATGCTTATCTGGTATGGTCACCTGAGGGACAAATGATGAACCCTATCCCAAACAGATGGCACTTTTCCATACTGACATTGACGGCATTCCCTAACCTTAGGCCCAAATGGTAGGCATACAGAGAAGACACCGCCAGTCTGTCCTTCCTTTAATTTGTAGATAATAATGATACTTTCAAAAAGGAGCAACATGAGATTTTCTCTAGGGCTATCATTCTAGGAGATAGAGAACATTATTTCAAACAGTAAATTCCACATCCATCATTACTTGAGACTGGATCAAATAAGTACAGCAGAGAATTTAACAAAGATAAGCGGCCAGGTTAAGAATAAATATGCTTATTAATGTGATAGTATAGCTGTACTTTGGGGCTACTTTACTGGGTTCTTATATCTCCCACCCTTCCAACCCTATTCCACCCTAATCCCTTGTAAACCCCTACCACTAGGTTGTAGAGAAAGACGGTTAGAGGAGAAAAGGGAGTATATAGATCCCTTTAGACTACTTCCTACTGATTAGAGGCATTGAGTTCCTAGAGGCAAGGCCAGTATTCGTGGTTAGGATTTCTCCAACCAGCAATTCAGCAAAACAACAACCAGCAATCCAGTAATCCAATCAGCAAACAGCAATCCAGCAAATGCAGCAGCAGCAGCAGTGGCAGCAGTGGCAGCAGCAGCAGCAGTGGCAGCAACAGCAGCAGCAGCAGCAGCAGCAGAACCACCAGCAGCAACAGCAGCAGCAGCAGCAGCAGCAGAACCACCAGCAGCTGAGTGAGCCACAGAGGCAACAGGAGGGGAGCAGAAGCTACCCTGGGTCCTCTAGAGGGTCTCACATTTATACCCTCTCAAGAGTTCCCAGAATTCCAAATATAAACTATCTGCAGTGGGCAAAAATCACAACCCTCCTAGAGCGCAAGACAAATCATAGCAGCTGTGGACAATCTAAAGCAGCTATCTAAATCAAAAACAATCACAGGCTACCTGAGTTTTTGAAGAAATCGACGTTCTCACTACATGATAGTTCAGAAAGTAACAGCTTACCCAGGCAATCTACGAATGCTTATGTCAAGGTCACATTCTTCACTTCTCCTTACCTATGATCACGATACTATAAATATTGCCTCTATTTTATTCATGGGAAAACTGAGGGGCAAATTGATTCTGCGCTAGAGTGGCCACACCAGGGTTAGATCTAATGCAGACAGCCTTCAAGACCCATAGTTCTTATTAAGCACACCTCCTTTGTGTGAAACTGCGCATTTGGGGGCCTTGCTCCATCATGGTAGGATGGGGTGAGTCATCTCGGTATCCCTCTAGGTGCCTCTTTTGTGGAGGAATGTTTGCAGCTGTGGATGGAGATTTAGCCTTCTGATGCAGGACGCATCTGGTTACAACTTGAAGGAGAGAGAGCCACATTTTGGAACCTGGCTTTGGCGCCTGCCAGCTGTAACCACTTACTATTCGGTGACTTTACTGTTTTATAAAATGGGGATAGGAGCAGTTCTAATTAGGGTGAGATTTGGTGACAGTCATAGAGACATCCTTAAATCAAATGTTCAGAAGCTCTAGTTTTAACTGTAGCTCTTATTGTCACATTGCCACAGTGACATTTTGTCTTGGCAACATCTTCCGATCAGGCCAATATTCATAATTAAACCACTCATTAAGTTTGCTAGAAATCCATGCTTAGAAAATGTACTCAGGAATGACGGTGGGGAGATTAGAACACTGGAAGAAAGCTTGAAGGCTAATTTGAAAGACAGACTTCAAAGATTGGTACTTGCATGTTGCCATCAAACCCCTGGTCTATGGTTAGATAGATGCTTAGTAGAAAGTTGCTTCAGCAATTGGCTTGTAAGCCCAGAACTGCTTTGGTATTTACATCTCTTTCATCCTTTAAGTAATTTTTCCTTTTTGAATTAAAGGCAGTTTTATCACTTTAGATTTTCTGAAAGCTGGAAAGCAAGCAAGGAGCAAAGGCCTGAGAGAAAGCATTTTTTAAAAATGAAATGAGGCCATCTTGTGAACTTGAAAACTCACAGGCGAGAGGCTCCACTCCCAGAGCTCCCCTAGGGTCAAAGGGAAAAGTCCTGGAATGTTTGCTGACACCCAGTCTGAAGAGTAGGCCTGGCAGGGAGGACCTGTGGTTTGGGGGTCTTTGGAGTAGAGTTCCCTTCCTAGTGCCTTTCCTGCCAGCATCTAAGTGCTACATACAGTTTCATATGCGGAACCCTGGAAAAGGCCCCAAGGGAAGGCCTGAAGCCGAAGCACAGTGATGGATATGGTATGTCCTCTGCAAAATGTCACAGCCCTGAGCATCTCCCACTAGACTACTGGCACTGCCTCAGCATTATTTTGTATGTTGACAGAGTCTCTACTGCGGCAGAGACAGACCTCCTTGTCCAAGGTTTCATACAAAGTTTTGGGTGAAAGCCCAAATCAACATCCAGAACAGAATGTCGAAATGTGTTTGGTTGACATACCACAACCTGAGGCCACAGATGTCAGTTCTGACTTCCCTAATGGGCCCTGCTGCTGTTCTCCAGTTAGGGCCACTATGAGTTAAGAAGGTCTTATTCCCTCATGCAGAGCTCCTCTTGGGGACATATTGCCTCTGACATAAAACAGGACCACACCAGCACAGAAATATGCCACAGCTATTGTTAGGTCCATGGCAGACCCATATGGACCCAGTTCTAGGAGCCCCAACCAAAATTTTGTGACTTTGGGCAAAAAAATACACCTATAAGTGGGTAGTGTTTGTGTGTACCAAATAGGAGAGCTTTCCAAGTAGGAAAAGAAATATAAACATAAAAAGCTCATCTGTTCACAAAGGCTAACGTACATAACACAAATAATGAGTGAATCATACATCTAAGGGAAGTCTTTCACTTTATAAAAATTGATTTAATTTATACATGTTTTTATGTGAGCCTGTGCACATGAGTTCAACTGCTTCAGAGACCAGAAAGAGGGTGATGGATCCCCTGGAACTGAAGTTGCAGACAGTTGTGAGCTACTGCATGTGGGTTCTGGGAAATGAACTCAGGTCCTCTAGTGGAGCAGCAAGTGCTCATAGCCACTGAACCATCTCTCCAGTCCCCCCAAATTATAAATTATGTTCTTATACTTGTTACTTGTAAGTAGAAAGTTTACCCATTTTCTTTGAATTAGCAGTACGGGTAAAAGGAGAACTTACAAGATATTTTTTAATCTGATATTTTTTTACAGATTTCTTTTTAGGAAACTTCTATGCCTTCCAAATAGGTATTTATATGATCTGTAAGTAATCACAAGTAAGCATCTCTTTTGTTATAGCCATATTTTAAGATTTTTTAAATCTTATTACTTTAGTTAATATGCCTAGAACTATCGTGGCTATAGTGTACCTCTTGTTCTATGTCTTATTTTTGGAGACCAGGATTCTGTCTGTGGTTTGCCACAATGATGTTTGTCATCAGGAGAAGCAATACTTATTAAAGAACTGCACATGGTTTTCTTAGTTTCCCATGATTCTATATCACGACTTTTTAGACTTTTATGAAAAGTCTCTTGAATATTTTTCTCAATCCATACTTTTCAAATAAATGTCTATTGAGTTCTCCAGGTCAGATGGATAGCTCAACAGTTAAGAGAATTTGTCTTCAGGGGACCCAAGCTAGGTTGCCAGCTCTGACATGACAGCTCATAGCTGTCTGTACCACCAGTTTTAGGCGACCTCCTCTAGGACTTCTGTGGGAACCAGCCATGCAAGTGATTCACATCCATACATGGAGGTAAATCATGAATGCCCATAAAATCAATAAATCCAATAATGTAAAGGGGTATTTATAAAACAAAGGGTCACTGCAGATGTACCAGAGGCTGATTTCTATGGTAGGAATCAGACCTGTGTTTCTGATATTTATCACTAAGAGATACTGGCTTGCATGGACACATAAGTATTGGCTTCTTTTGACTTATTGGCTATAGAACTCGGAGGATGAAACTGTCTTCACATTCCTCAGGTGCACTCTTCTTGACTGTCTTTCTTTCTCTAATGTGTTGCTAGACTTTCTGTGCAGGCATTATGGCTCAGAGCTGTTATGCTATGTCTCAATTGAATTCAGAACTTTCTTCTTTTACATATCAAAGCTATTGCAATTTTAAAAATGAAATTGTCAAGCAGCCTATATTTCTGAAAATCTTTGAGCAGCCAAAAACAATCTGTTTATTCTTGAAAATCTAAAGGTATTCTCCTATTAAGTAACCCAATACCAGGACTATATTTGAGATAATTATTTGACAATATTTTTTAATTTCTTTCATTAATTTCATGGTCATGACACTATATGCCCATTTTATTTCATGGCTTTCATAGCGAAATTCTATTATGTTTGATTTCCTTCCCATCTCACTCATATAGAGGCATTACTCCAGAATCTAATCTGTTATGGTTAGTTTTCCTTTGGACATTTTGGAATTGTTTGAATTCTCTTTACCACCTTTCCTAGTAATAGATTAGTCTTTATGAGAAGCAGGTCTTTTGCCAACTGACTTCTTTTTCTGTCTATTTGGTTGGTTGGTGATTGAGATAGTGTCTTACTATGTTGCCCAGGCTGGTTCCAACCTTGTTATGTAGCATAGGTTGGCCTTCACCACAGGATCTCCTGCCTTAGCCTTCTAATCCTAGTATTCTGCTGTTTGACTTTCATTCTCTGGTAGTTGCTGGGTGACATCCTTTCATGAACTCATTACCTGCCAGCTTCTCAGTGATTTGTCTGTTCATATCGTTTGTCCATATTTTAGCTGTTACAGACTCTCTTCTTAAATTGATAAGGTTACATTTTCAACACAAATTTTTACCTAAAATCTGCTGATCTACCTGTCTTTTCTCTCACACTCCAACTTGCATGTCCTCTTGCCAACTCTTTGTTTCAGGTTGCTGCTGTTGCTTTTGTCTTACAAAAGACCTCCTCATAAAACTTACTTTATTATAGGGGACTGGAGAGATGGCTCAGCAGTTAAGAGCACTGACTACTCTTCCAGAAGTCCCGAGTTCAACTCCCAGCAACCATATGATGGCTCAGAACCATCTGTAATAGGATTCCATGCCCTTTTCTATTGTGTCTGAAGACATCTACAGTGTACTCATATAGATAAATAAATCCTTTTTTTTAAAAGAAAAACTTACTCTATTTTTAAGATTATATTATTCTCAATCTTAGCCATCATAGCATCTAAATTTTATTTCTTCCCAACACCAAGACTTTGAAAATAATGTTAATGAATAAAATAACTTGGCATTATGTATTAGCTCCATGGTGTGCTCACACTAGCGATCTACAAAATACTCCTTCTCAGCATCATCCTTCCTGCCCTTTTCTTCACTTCTTCTTTATCATACCATTCCAAATGATGTCAGAAGTAGAGTCTTGGACACAGCCAGAGTTACCCAGACAAGTTGGTAGAGCAGATATCTCTACTCTTCCACTGTCAGGAGTTAAGGAACAATGTGATCCTGGGTTCCTCTGCGTGTGAGTACGTGCCCACAGATTCCTTTACTGGCCTGTAGTTTGCACATTTACAGATACGGCACCAATTATCAAAACCTCTTCTGGGTAAATTTTTAAACTATATTTTCCACAGGCACTTGCAGGCATTACATTGAAAGAATACCAACATTCTTAATCAAAAAATCATCAAGATGTTTCTAGACCCTGAAGGCTTTGATTCCCTTTTAAAAATAAAAATTAAGAAACCTTGTAAAACTAACTTTAAAAAATGCCTCACCAAGGAAATACTCAATTTTGTCACATTTTACCATGATAAACAACACGTCAAATGGGCACTGTGTTCCTAGACTCATTCAGAGGAGAACCACACAAGTGTAACAAGTAAAATTTATATACAGGATTAAGGGTGAAAGTGTGTACTGCAGCTTGTTTGCCCAACGGTGTATGATTGCTGAGCATTATTTGTCGGTCGGAGGATCAGCTAAAGCCTGGTGTATAAAAACTCATGCCAGTAGGAAATGTACTGTAAATCAAAGTCTAGTCTGCTCCATAACATCACATCTTCAAGTTGTAAATTACGTAAATCCAGCTTTCTGGGTAATGAACAACATTTCCATCGGCAGGGAAGGCTGCGGTAAATAAGTCCAGTGTAGACTCAAAGCTGTACCGTGCCTTCCTTCCCTGGTCTGTGTGGGTGCCTGCATGTCCACTTCTGTTGTTAGACTGACCTTCTAGAGATGGCCTGCCAGGTGTGCCCTGGCTGTGGCTGGGGCCTCATAAGGCCTGCTTGATGAGCACCTTGTGAGGTTTGATTTTTCATAACACGGCTGCATCTGTTTCCTGTTCTGGCTGGGAATAGCAGTTTCCACCAGGGTGTGGCCTGAGAATCTGGTTTGTGTGGCTTTTAGATGCTACACCCAAGTCCCATGCTTTTCATGCTAATCGGAGCTAATTAACATGTCTTGACATGTTGCTATCATGTATAAACTGGGTGCGGAGTGCCCTTGTCCATGAGAAGAAATCACGTTTCTGAGATGCTGCATTGTTGCTTTAATTTTTTTTTTAACTGTCCTTGGGGAAAGGTGAGGAAGAAGAAAAGAGAAATATTTGTCTTGTAAACCAAAGGTTCACAAAAAGATGGAGGTAAGGATGTTCTGGTTGTCTCCACTGTTTTCTAAGGCTTCTCCGAGCAAATGGAGTCACATTCACAGAAAGACTGCAATTGGTACTAAAACTAATACTAGCTCTAACTATCCTGTTAATACCTAATGTGTATGCATGTTGGATGTTTCTGCCACTATGCTATTTGTATGTATGTGTTCTCCCAATTTCTCCTCATTAATGGAATAGCTACCACCTAAACAAAAGGACAGTCCATGGTTAAAGAAGTCTGGGTGAGAAGCCCAGGTCAGTAGCTCCAGCTTCTAAGCTTGGGAGTATTCTGGAGGCAGTGATGGCTCAGTTTGTCTGCCCCTTTTGGCGATAGCTTGTAGCCATTTCTTTCTCCTCCATCTGGGATGCAGGTACCTACCTGCCTCTGATGCTTCTGGGCCTGGAAGAACAATACAAACAAAAGCCCAGTTGAGCTAGCTTGTGTGCCTGTGGTAAATGGAACTTACCAGGACAACTATTAGCTTTACAACACATTTTTTAAAAGAGATGATAAATAAAAGATTCTGTCATATGCAGACCCTCAGAGGCAGGTCCTCTCTGGCCCAGCTTCAGGGTGGAAATAGTCTCTGTCCTAGCTCCATGGACCAGGGCGAAGGCTACTACCAGATAGCCTCCGCTGTCCCCCTTATCCCTGCTGCCCAGGCTCACCTGCCTGCTCTTCTCTAGCCAGAGGTGGATCATCCAGGTTCCCCTGATTATGGTTCTCCTGGACTCTGGTCTGCCCCAGCTCACACAGAGACCAGGAAGGGAAAGGGGCTTCCCACTGGACACTTTGGGTCAGTTCTGGTTAAGGCTGACTTAGTGTCTTCTCTCTGTCCTGGTCTCTCCTTCCTCATTTATTCAATCTCCTTCATAACTCGCTCCCTCAATCCCACCATCCCTTCTCTCTCTCCACCCATTCCTTTTACCATTAGTCAGTGGGGGAAGGAGGAAATTGTAAATTAAAGACAGAGATCCCCTGACAGTGGGCAGTTTAGAAGCTGAGTGAGGAGACTGACAGCTGGGGAACATGTGAGGCCCTTTCAGAGAAAGCAGAATTTTGCTTTACCAGGCTCTTGGCTGTCCTAAAACGTCCAGTGAAGAAAACAATGTGTTCTCTAGCTGTACTTGAGAATAAAATCACTGTTGGGGTAAGCATTGACCTAAAACAAACTTAATGAGGCAAGAACTGAAATGGACCTGTGTTTTATGTCCCTAAACTGGCAACATGTGTCATTCTCCTAACTCTGTCCAAACAAATACTAGTAATTAGTCAGTATTAATGAAGGGCTCACTTTTTAAAAGGAAAGTAAAGGAAGCTAGCTGAAAAGGCAGATTATGTTCCCCTGGCTCACCAGGGAAGAAGAACGCTGCCTGTCAGCCACTGGGCCAGACTGCCCCCATTACCTGGTAGCAGCTACCCATGCTGAGGGCCAAAGGTCTGAAGAAAGCCTCCACCACCTCAGAAGGAAGGCCTTGCATCTTAGAGTCACATATTTGCAGAGTAAGCACCTCTCTCTCTCTCTCTCTCTCTCTCTCACACACACACACACACACAGAGAGAGAGAGAGAGAGAGAGAGACAGAAACAGAGAGAGACAGAGACAGATCGAGAGAGAGACACGGACATACACACACACACACACACACACAGAGAGAGAGAGAGAGAGAGAGAGAGAGAGAGAGAGAGAGAGAGAGAGAGAGAGAGAGACCCTCCCCCTGCCCACCAAGGCAGTAGCCCAGCACAGTAACACAGAGAGCAGAGCCTGGAGGACAGTGTAGGGTTACAGGAAAGCCAAGAGTCTAGGGACTGCAGTATTACGAAACTGTTGAAAGACCATGGGGTCTAGCAGTTTCTGGGTGGTTTTGCTTTATTGCAGGCCACAGCTCTGGGAAGATTTTTTTTTCCCTAGATACATGAATGTACGGTCTGTGGAACTCTTACTAGATCTGAGTTTGATGGTACCTCTCCATGCAATCCTATGGACTTCCTTTCCAACCAGGCTAACTGATTCTTGAACTACTGTAGACAGTAGGTTGTGTCCTCTTGTCTCCTCTTTCCTCAGAGTAAGGAGCCTACCTCGTCAGCCCTTCTGGAGTCTGAACATAGCATAGTGAAAGTATGGGTTAAGTGAGGGTCTCAAAAGGCAGTGGAGGTTAATTACTGTGCTGAGCTTCAGCAATACAACCAGAAGGATGTTTGTTTTTGTTTTTTTTTTTTAAAGATTATGATTATGGACTTCTAGTTAGAATAATTTGGGCATCAGGCAGGGGTAGCAGCCCAGAGTTGTAGGGAGGGGACTGAAATGACAAGAATCTCAAATTGGATAAGAATACACACAAAGGCCACTTTCTTTCCTCTGTAATCTTTGTTCCTTAACAGTATGTCCCTGGTTTTCAGTGAACCAAAACACAAACTTAAAGTTTTCCCTTGTATGTGCACAATGATCCCAGGATATTTTTAACCCAAATCACCTTGCCTGGGAGTATCTGCCAACAATTTGGTTTATTTTACCACCACCATTATTATTATTGAACCAGAACCTCCCAGTCACCTTCTGTGTCCTTGGCATAGGTGTTGGTTTGGGGGTCTATTTTACATCTATAATGGTTTTAGATTTAGAATATATTAAACAAAATCAACACTGTTGGCTGATGTATAAATGGGGTGGGGGTGAACATGGCAGGTAAGGGAAATATTAGACTGGCATATATGAAAATGTCACTTGCATAAAATGAAGTCAAGTGGTGGCAATGCATATCTTTAATCCCAGCACCAGGCATATCCCTGTGAGTTCGAGGTTAGCCTGGTCCACAGTGTGAGTTCCAGGATAGCCAGGGCTATACAGAGAAACCCTGTCTCAGAAAGAAAGAAAGAAAGAAAGAAAGAGAGAGAGAAAGACAGACAGACAGACAGACAGACAGACAGAAAGAAAGAAAGAAAGGAAGGAAGAAAGGAAGAAAAGGAGAAAGAAAGGAATGAAGAAAAGAAGAAAGGGAAAGGAAAAGAAAGAACAAAAGAAAGAAGGGAAGGAAGAAAAGAAAAGAGAAAAGAAAAGAAAAATGGGGAATTTTGTGTAGTTAGACTTGGCAATGTGACATTTTGATGGGGATAAGTAGAAACCCCAATATAAGAAAAGTAGAGCTTGAAATGTTGGCATTAATGGATAAGTGAGATCAGAGCAGTCCTCCCAGGGCCAAGCTCATGGTCAGAAAATTTGAACAGTCTTCCCAGGGTGGAGCACAGCACTAGTTGCAAAGCTGGTGATCAGGAGAATGATACAAAGGGCCAACTTCTAGATACATGGCTGTACTACTTTGCTCATAAGCCTTTCCCCATCCGTGTATATTTGGAACACAGTGTAGATTCCAGTAGTGGTTGATTAAAACCCAGGGGATGCTCCATTTTTTTTTTTTATGGTTCCACCACATATCTTCCAACATCTCTGTTCATCCTCAAAATGCCTTTCGCCCCAGGCCTCCTGAAGAGGGTTATCCATGACCAGAATAGGCCTTTGAGTCCCCCCGCTGTTGTTGGCTTCTGACACTCTAGTTGTCACTAGCCCATCTGGTTAGAGAGCTCCTGAAAGGATGCTAGACTTTTTCTTGGCAGTTAAAGCATTTAATAGAAGGCAGGGCAGAAGGATGGGTGACTGTGAGCAATGATGGATATCTGTCATGTGAGATCATGTCTCTCTTTCCTCACTGGTTTAAGGCTCCTGCAGCTAGGACAGCAAGGGCAAGTTGGGGCAGCTGCCTCTGAGGTCTATGACAGTCTTTCAATCCATGCTCTGCAGATATATTAGCAATGAAGCCATGTAGTAGTGGTCTGGAACCTGTACACCTGAATTGACCATCACAGTTACCCTCTCATTGGGTCTGGGTGTTGTCCCCTCTCCATGCATCCAGCTTGCATATTCTAGCTTGTCAACGGGCCAGGTGTCCCTTTTCATACTAGCTGGTAGGCTTGAAATAATAAGCCATCTTGAGGCTAGCACTGAGTGGTTCTGTGGGGATCTGGGTTTCCTGCTCTTCTGTCTGCCTGGGCTGTAGTTCCTGGGCTGCTTACTGTTCTGGGGCTTGGGTCCCAGCTATGTCCAGAGCTTTGAGCTCCTGAGTAGATTCATTCCTCCCACCTTGGCAGTAGGCCAACCCTTTTAAAATCCTGCCCCTCTCTGCCTCATTCCATAGGAGGGTTGGATACTGTTTTGGTTTTTTTTTTTTAATCTTCTTCCTGAGATTGATAAGGGCAAGGCAGACTTGGGGTCTCCTTATCAAAATGCACTCAAGCTGAGCTCACATGAGCAGACACTAATTAGAGATGCTAGACATAAAGACAAAAGGTCCTCTGGCTTTCAGTCTAGCCCACAGACTCTGCCTTTAGATAGTCCCACAGTGTTGGGTATTCATTTAGCATGTCTGCAGGAGGTAACCTCTCCAGTGACAGCTATTCCCTCAACCTTGAGGAAGAACTTTAAGTAACAGTCCACTCCCTGATGCAGACTTGCCGCTATCCAGAATGCCTCTGCCAGTTTGGCTTGTCTGAAAATGTTCAGTCTGAGTCATACGCAGAAAACCATCACAATAGCTGCATGTTCTATGTCAGTGGGGAGAATACAATGGCTCCCTTAGACCCTGGGAAAGATTGATTGCTACACTTATCTCTAGATTAAATACAAATTTCAGGACCCTTTAGGATCAGGCCTTGTAGAACCATTACACCAGTTTGAACAAGAACCAATAGCTGGAGATAGATGGGCAACTTAATCTGGCAAGAAAAGTATATTTCAGATCACTCTTACGTCTTAAGAAGGAAAGAAAAAAAGGTCTCCTTTTTTTTCAAGTTGGTAATGTGGATGATTTTGAGTGTTTTGCATAATTTGACTTATGAGAAAACTGTAGTCAATGAATGTGTGCCTGGTCTGAAATCTCTAGTGTAGGAATTCTAGCTTCATTCAGAAAAAAAAAAGATGATTGAGCTCGGGGTGGGGGTGGAGGGTGAATAGATCATGACTCACTTTTCTGACCAAGAGGAACCTTGGGAACACAGTAACACACTGACAACTGCTAAGACTATCATCAGTTGGATGAAAACTGATTTTCTAGAAATTACTTTAATCGGTCATTCTTAAAATTGACAAAGTTTGGCACAGAGTTGAAGGGCTGTAGAATCTGGCAGCTGCCTCTAACACTATATGTGCCAAAGGCGGGGTCGGGGGTGTTCCACCAAAATTGGGCCTCTCTGGCACATATTCCTTTGCTTGAAGTCACATTCAGCTCTGCACAGTGTAGATGCAGGCTCCTCGCTTAAGAGCTGAGAAAGAATGCCCCTTGCTCTATTCTTAGCTACTCGATCCTATCAGATGCCAGTTGGTGTGTGAGTAAATCCTTGAGCAGATATTTGATCAGGTACATGTAAGGATTCAATCCAATCATTGCCAAAAATCTGCATGCACAATCAAATTTTTAAAAGAAAAATCAGGAAATTTTACTAGTTTAGAATTTGTTAATTTAGAGTCATAATATATAAACAGAACACTCTTTTTACATATAAGAAAAATGATAGCTTATCCTGGATGGTAAGGTTTTTCCTTCATTAGTAAACACTTACCAAAGGCTTAGCATTCTTCTCAGCCATCTAGAGATGAAAGCCTGTGATGAACACAAACCCGGTATGCACAGTTCCGGGAGAAAAGTACCTACCCCTGTGGGCCAGGGAGCACATTATAGCAGATATGGCTGAAGTCCATTCTAAAAAGAAGGGGTGCCCCTGCTTACCTGGAAGTAAAGCTTGTCTAAAAAGGAAAATAGTTGGGGTAGTAATTACAAATGTGTTTCTCATCTGCTATGGCTATTGTGGCAACATAATTTAAGTTAAAATTATCTGTCTTCAGAGATGTAAATGATTTTTCTAAATTCAGAGAGCATTGTAGGGCCGTTGGTGATAGAAGCCTGCAGAGCTGTGTCCCCTGTTTTAAATGCAAAGGGAAGCATTGCCAAGAGCATGCTCTGGACTCAGCAGGGCTAAGAGGAACAGGAAATGTGGCTCTAAGAGTGTTGGTCCTTGAGAATTTGATTGGGGAACTTCATAAGTCTTAAACTTGTTGTCTGAAATGTGCTTTAGTGAGTAGGTTGAAGTTGACCTCAGGGAACTGCACGGTGAGAATCAAGTGTCTCCTAGATTTTATTATATAGGGAAATGTCCTTAATTTTTAGAAATGTTAAGTGCTGTATTTCATAGAGTAATATCCTGATATCCAAGTTTAAAATATTTCAGATATGCAAGATAATAAAGCATGGTACATTTGTGAAGTTTAGGGATGGCCTCCTAGACTTCATCGTGTCAGGCTCTCTGGATGTTTCAAAATGCCTTGATGTAACGACGTAACAAAGTTTCTCTGTGTACTATTCATAAAATGCATCCCACTCCTACAAACTTATCCTTGACTTCTATCTTCCCTTCACAGAAGCTCTGCTGAGATAGTGAAATGGTTAACCTTTAAAGACTGCAGACCCAAAGCCTAAGGCCACCCAGTTGTTAGGTGGCTGAATTTCAATGAACCATACTGCAAGTGTCATCTTGCAAATGTAATCTCCTCTCTGGCAAGAGCTCTCTCCATGGTCTCCTCCTGTTCTTCAAGAGCCCTGAGGGCCTTGGAGAACTTGATGAAAGCATCATCGCAGAGAAGCTGGATACTTCTTCCTGAGTTAAGCCATGTTCCACCTCTATACTATCAGTATGCACCTACTAATTGGGACACTGGTCTCAACTTATTTTCTATTCAGGGTCCCTGGGACACCTTATCTTTACTATTTTCACTTCCTAGTCACAACCATCTTCTCATTATGCCTTTGACATATCAGGTTCTTTCTGTGCTTGGGCATTTGCCCATGCTTTTCCATCTGCCTGCCTTCCTTTTGTCTGGTGAAATTGTGGACGTTCCTCAAGTCACAGATAATGCCATTTTCTTAGAAATCCTCCCTTGATTGTCTGAGTAATTCGATGTTTACCTTTGCCTTCCTAGTGAGATTCTAACCATCAGGCCAGACTCTTCTGCACCTACTCTCTTTGTCCCCAGTAGAGACTTGTTTAGTTGAATGGAGATAGATTCTTCTTCCATCTTCAGCTACTTTAGCTAATTCACATCCTTGAAAGCTGTATGAATTAAGTATGTATCTTCTCTCTTAGACCTTTGAATATTTACTCATTCCTTTGTGCTTCTTTTTGTTATTGGCTCATTCCCAGGTCTATATCATCTGTCATTAAGATTGACCCACAGGCCTTATCAACTATAAGCTAAATTAGACTAAAATCCTTTAGACCCTTTTATCAATCTTGGCCAAGCTAGTTTACAATGTTGGCTACCAATGAATTATATATACCTATATATAATAAATACATATGTGCTACATACACACATGCACACATGTGATTGAGCAAATGTGGGTGTGCATGTACTTATATGTGCATGTATGTGCACATGCCCGTGGAGGCTAGAACACAAAAGGCTGTTGTTCTTTTTCATGTCATTGGCTTTGATTTTTGAGACATAGTCTCTCACTAGAACCTGGGCTGGGCAATTGGGCTAGGCTGGCTGGTCTGTAGGCCCTAGTACAGGGATTACAGATACATTCCATCATGCCTGGCTTTTAAGGTGGATGAACTCAGGACAAGTGCTTGTGTGACAAGCATTTTACTGATTGAACCATCTCCCCACCCCTCCATACACCCTGAGACCTTAAAGATATAGACAGGGCCTCATTTACTTATTTGTCTCCTGTAGGTAAAATGTTGTAGGAACATCCATGCCTGTAAAATGTTGATTTTTCCCTAATAGTATATAGTATGATAATAGTATTAGCACATTATGATGTAAGAAGCATCTTTCCAAGACAAAGAAGCAACTATGAAAACTCAGGAATAGTAGGTAGGCAATAGCAAAGGCTATTTCTGACATAAAATGTGATATCCACCATATTTGAAGTTGTTAATCCTGTTGTTAAATCCTAGTGTTTTGTTCAGGGTGGACTCAGCTTTGGATTTCTGTATGGCCCATGGGCAACTTTTACCATAATCTGTCATCCTATATAAATAAAGTTTTATCAGAGCATAACCACCTACATTTGTTCCTGTATGTCATGGCTGGTTTCATACTGCGACTGCAAGCAATTGTAACAGGGACCCAAGGGCCATCAAAATAGCTGTCAAATAAATGCAAGAAGCTGAGGATAAAGCAAAACTCAAATTCACGTTGAATAGATTTCCCATTTAAGTATCTTGGAGATTAAATGGACATAATTCCACTAAAAAATGGCTTATTTGTTGTCTATCTGAAGTTCACATTTCACTAGATGTCTGAATCTGGCAGACGTCCTTGCAAAGCCTAGCATTCAATTTCTTGGTTCCTTGTAGAGAATTTTAGCCGACACCAATGTAGTATTACTAGCAGAGGTAGTGAAGGGGATAGCATAGAAGAATGGGGACAGTAGCAGCCACTGATATAGGTGCTATCAGTGTCAATGTACTGATTCATCTCTTATTGAAGCATCTCTCTGAAAGTTGGCACAGGCTCTGCTCTCTACACAGTGTTCCAGGGTAATGCTTTAGTCTGAATCCCTGCCTTCTCATTCATCTTGCCTCCTTCTGCCTTGGGTTTGCATTCTCATTTTGGATTAAAATGTGTTTCTCATCGTGGTTCTTTGTTATACAGGCTTATACCCTTTAGGCACTCTTTATTCCAGAACCAAATCTGGGCATTGGTAAGTCACTACCATGGTCTAGACATCATCCTTTGCTTAACTCACCATGTGTATGCTTATTAGATGTGTCAAATAATTGTAGCATTATTTATCTGAGAGTTATTTTTATAGTATTTATTTTTATGCATGCCATATTACTTCCATATAAATAATACAGGACAGCCTAGAGACAGCTGAATTCAATCATGAATGCACATTTAATGGTGATGTTCTCAGGGCATTCTTCCAACTGTCTACCATGATGGTCCAGTCATGGGCAACCATTATCTATCTTTCTTTCCAAAGTATGTATGAAAAAATGTTCACAGCGTGTAGGCATGTATCTCATTGTGTTGCCACTGGACTATGTAAGTTAAGTCTTACTTACCCTGTTTATGGTTTGAATTAAAGATTATTTCCACTCATCTGTCCAGAAGATATCAAGTTGATAAATTTAACTCTTATTAAAAAACACTGAGACAGGACTCTAAAGCCCTTAATCAAATGTCCAATGCCTCAGTGAAATACTTGCTTCCTTGTAGACAGTAAGAGGATGGTGGTTGGAAGGCAAAACAGCTTTGCAAGGCATTTCTAGAGAGACCAGCCTGCCCCTTGACCCTGGGCAGTGAGAAGCACATTAATTTACCTATGATGTTGAGGCTCCCCTGTGTCAGCCTTGTGATTATGATTTGCCTTGTTCTTCTATTAGCAGAGGGGGTTGAGCCTGTGTTGTTCTTGCAGATAAGCTTGACCCTGGACTACTGTTTGATACAGAGTTTCTGTCAGGGAGGGGTGCTGACACGGTTGGGAAAAGGTTAAGTCTTGGTGGCCAAGACTGTATTATAAAAAGGCAACATGCTTGAATTTACTTTTAAAGAACTTTCAACTAGCAGGCTGAAACTTCAGAAGTACAAAGAAGACCTCATTAAAGCCAAGCATGTCTTAATTACTATTTTTCGTTAAGAGTAAAAATAGACTTTGTGTAAATTTAAGTGCACTGCTCCTCAGAATCAACTGTAAAACTGTGTCAGTCATTCAGATAATTAGAAACATAAACTTCAGGAATGTGCAGCTGTGAAATTAACTACTAGATTCACCGAAGACTAGAGTTTTTCCAAATCCCTCTTTTCTGTCTTGATTATGTTGCAAGCTAAGAAGAAAACGGTCTTCACCATACTTTAGCAAACCTTAATGTTACTTTTGTTGTTGTTGTTTAGCCTTTAGTATGGAGAATAGAAGCCACCAAGTTTGTTATATTTTACCGTAATCTTTGCTTTTAAATAAAAGAGACTTAAAATGCCCTCGCTTGTCTGCTCCTGGAGCAAGTGCTGAGACAGTGACAACCCCTCCTTCCCGTGCAAGACTTGGGCTCGCATGGTTTCTGTAAAATGTGGATACCCATCCCTGTGCTTCTGTGAAAGTGTAGTAAGATTTCCCCAAGAAAACTGTCCTTGGGCACAGGCATCAATGACACAGCAGGGCTTCAGTTTAGGGCTTGTGTCTCTTTTAAAGCACCGGGCACAGTGTGCTTTGGCTTATGCTCTGTTGGATGCCTGGGGAATGAGGCATTGCACTGAGAGGTAAACTGGGCACTCAGTGAGTGTTGTAAAACAGCTGCTTTTGCTGTAGGGCTTAATTGTTGGGGAGTATAAGATGGATGGTTCAAATTGAAATTCCACTACAAAGGACTAAAATTATTGAAACATTAGTCAGAGCCTAACTAAAAGGAACTGCAGAGAAGCATCTTATCTGGTGGAAGCTGATGGTAAGTGCTCACCTTAGCAATCTTCGTATTTTGAATCCTTCCACTATTATAATATGCTTAAGCCTCATTCATCAGTGGAGAGCTTACTGGAGATGGCATTTAACCCATTCAGCTTCATTGATTTTGAAAAATCACTGTACTCTTCTGAGAAAATACTATACAGTCTGTGGGGTTTATTTTTG
>NW_022196915.1:14739026-14779063 GCF_008632895.1 Mastomys coucha
AGCTTTTAGCATATAATAATCAGAACAGAAAGTTCCCTGTATATAATTCTTTAGATTAAATGGATGGTTTGTTTTGACTAAAGACCTGGCACACCTTGTCTGAATGCAAACTATGTATGCCCAGTATTCTGACTCAGAGTTATAAGATAAAAATGGGGATTTGAAAAGGCCAAAGATCCCTGAAGGCCATGCAAGGATACAGAAGTCTGAGAAGGTCAGGAGGACTTCTTCCTCCTTATCCTTCACAATACCCAAGAATGGTCCCAAAGGATGTTGAACTTCCTGATGCAGGGCATGATCTTCTGGGGGATGGGGAGGTAGATGCTGAATGTGCTGGTTATGGAAGCCACTCCATGTATCTCCATTCATTCTGTTCTCAGAGTCCTTGACCACCTCATGCCCAGACTCTTACCTCATCCTTCCCACCTGAATGCTTAATATGATATAGTTTCTGCATAGAAGAAATTTTAGTAAAACATGAGTTCATTCTCTTTTTTGTGGTTTTTTAGAACAAGCCAAGCTACCTTTTGGAGAACACCAAAGATCACTGTCACCTGGTGTAATTCAGAGACTTGCTTTCTGAGAAACTTAAAATATTATTAGCAGCTTCTTCCATCTAACAAGTGTGATACAGTTCTAGGCAGACAAGGGAAGCAGCTCTTTGGATTAGGGAAAATTAGAAAACTTAAAGGTGCATGACCATTTGTGTGTGTGTGTGTGTGTGTGTGTGTGTGTGTGCATATATATATATAGAGAGAGAGAGTGCCAAGGAGATTTGGTTTTTAATTTGGTGTGTGTTCAACCACATTGAACTTGGTGTGTCAACTGATTAATAAAGTAGGTTTTCAAGCTAAGATTTGAACAGGATGAGCATATTTCATATGAGCATGTTTTTCTTTTTGTGCCTTATTATATATATATATATAGTTTAAAAATCTAAAAGAGTGGACATACAGTCAATCCTCACTAAAAGTGGTGATTGCATTTCCTAAATTGTCAGCTTATTTGACAAGTAGTTTATGTAAGTGTAAAATATCAGAAATCCAAGAGAAATAATATTTATAGATTTCTAGTTCCCTCTGTCTCTCATCCTTCATCACTGAGCACGTGCCAGGCACCATGTGAAACTTGTCATACGCAATTTCTCATTGACTCCCTGTCAATCCTGTGAGATAATTAGTTCTAGGCTCAACTCAGAAACAAGGAAATGTAACACTTTGACATTAATTGAGTGAGTCTTGTGACAGTGTCTTTACTGTGGCCTAGGCATAAGACATTAGGGATTAAATGGATTCTTATATTTACTACTGATCAAATTAGACTATCAATAAGAACTTCCTCATTTCAAATACTGAAATAGATCAGTCTGTAGGGGTAGGTCTTTAGTTACTTCTCGAATATCCTTAAAAATCTGTCTTTGCAATGCTCCTAGTAGTGTGGCAATATTCTTTTGCAGTTGGTCAGTTCCTCATCCTGGGACAAAATACATATTAAGATTTGCTAATTCAGCCTGGGAACAATGCTGTAAAATAAGAAGTCACTGAATTGGTAGTAATTCCCCATGCCTACATGTGGGTATGGTTTGCTACTCTTTCCTCACACTTTAGTGCCAAGGAGAATTAGTTTTTAATTTGGTGTGTGTCCTGTTCAGCTAAAGCACATTGAACTTGGTGTGCCAACTGATTAATAAAATAGATTTTCAAGCTAACATTTGAACAGGGTGACCATGTTTCAATATGAGCATGTTTTTCTTTTTGTGTCTTATTTTTTAAATCAGAAGAATGTGAATTCCCTTTCTTTTTCTCTGAGGGGGGACAGACTGTAAGATGGTTGCCTTGCCTTGGTAGGGGATGGGAGGGGGAAAGGAGTGGAAAGGACACATGTCCCTTTGGTGGCATGATCAGGGCCCTTGAGGTGCTTGAAAGGGCACAGTGGCTAGTGTCACATTCTTTCAGAAGCACTTTGAATTTTTATGGCCTGGGCAAGTGTTCGCAAATAATTCATCCCAAACCATCAGAATGAACTAGAGACAAATGAGAATCAAACACCCCTGCCATGCCACACCTCTGTTGCCTGGGGACTTCTGACTTGGGAACAAGGAGGGAGAAACAAAGCTGAAAGGCAGGGCGCTTCAGTGCCTTAAAAACTACTCATAATCTTGCCTGCTTTCCCCGTTTTTTCTGTCCCATTGGGCACACATCTGACCTTTTAAAGTAAGACTAGTCTTGAGTGTTCCGAGGTCAGGGACATAAACAGAAAGCACTAATGTTAGTCCCAGAGAACACAGCCCCATCAGGTGGCTTCCCACTGTCCAGCTTTATGAATCATGACTGTTACCTGTCACAGAAGCACAGAGGAAGGTGGAGTTGGAGATGATCTTTAAAAGTCACAGCAGGAGGAGATCTCACCAGGATGGCTTTTTAGCTTGGTGTTTGCGTTTCAATTTGTAAATGTTATAACTGTTTTAAAAAAATTTTTTTTCTCAAGCAAGCTGCAAACTTTTAAAGACATTAAGCCTGCCAAATTATAGCCACTTACTGCTGCCTGACGTGTTTTTCAGCTTAGACCCACAGAGGGACTGCCAAGCCTGTTCTTTCTCATTACCTGTTCTCTGTCTGGCCCGGAGTTTAGATTTTTGAAAATGGAAAAAAGCTGTTTGCGAAATCGCAAGGCTCTTGAGTTCTTAGTTTCTTCTTAGTATCAACGTTTATTTATTTAGGTTTGGGCTGGGTTTCAAAAGATTGAAATTGGAAACAGAGAAGGTGACTCTGAACACCATTTATCTGTATGTAAGCGAACATGCGATGTACGTTTAATTTAAAAAATTGCTGTTTCCTACAAGAGGGAGCTATTTTTCACATTGTTACAACGTTTTTAGAGGTCACTAGGTGGTCATGTCACCAGCAGGGAGTTTTTGTTTGGCAGGCCCCATTGACAGTTAGTTACAAATGCCTCCATGAGTCAGTGTTCAAAGGGGGCTGCTTTGCAAGTAACAAATACTTACAACCTGAGAACTGAAGTATAAAAGGTAGTGACAGGGAAAAATGTTTGGAAATGTAAAACAGCATCTTTAGTGGCCAAATTGGGGTGTTTGGGGAGTTGGAGATTACATGTCCACTTTGTACATGGGTTGAGCCTTTACAGAAGCAATAAGGTCCTAACTGCCACAGCTGGCTGTCACCTTGCTCCCAGCCGGCCAGTGTTCCTCACCTGTGACTTGTTCATTCCCATGATCTGGAGCATCCTCGGTGTTCTTTGTGAACTTCATCCCCTGTGTTTGCCATCGGGTGGTTACTTAACCTGGACCCCTCCATCCGTCCCTTTCATGTGTGCTGGCAATTTAAGCAAGATTAAGTGGGCAGCTAAAAGCACCAATTACCAGGACTTCTTGTAGGCTTCTATATTCACAGACAGGGCAGTATTTCAAGTTTGGAATAAGAGAATTGTAAGCAGTCTTCACAGGAAGATAAATGAACAAGGTGTAGATGGATCTTGGAGCAAAAGGCTGAGATGAGAGTAATGAATACCAACCAATTAGCTCTGAGCGTCTTATTCGTAACTCATTTCAAGAAGCACAAATGTGAGGTTAATTTTTGTTTGTGTCCTAGGAAAATTGCAGTGCCACCTGCCATCTTTCAACTTTTGTCTAATGAGGAAATGATCTGAAAAGTATCACTTACTTTAGAATGCACTTATTTTGCTGTTATAGGTGCTTCATTAGTGTGCCTTAATGTATTGGTCAGCTCCATTCAGATTGAGCTGAGTATGATCACGCCTCACAATGTATTGCTTAGGATAGAAAGGCAGAAGGATTTCAGACTTTTTATTTTATTTTTTTATCAGAACAGAGAGTCATTGGGCACACCTGGGTCTACTTGCAGTTCTAAGAGAAACTACAAATGAATAGATAAGTCTTTTGTTTATATAATTATATCAGACTGTTGATAGTTCTTCTGTTATGTGGAGAAATGTTTAAAAACCCTTAGGTAAAAATGAGTAACTATTATATCCACATTTATTCTTTTCTTTAAAGCAAATTAAATTCATATTCCTAATATAATTTTGCAAACCCTTCATCCCTTTTCAGAATGTATTTTGTCTGTGATGACTCACTAAAGTAATGGGCATAAGTATTCAAGAGAGTCCTGCTCAGAAATGAGATGAAATCAAAGTTCAGAATGAAATCACTGTCTTGGACATACCTCTAGTTTTATAAAGCACTTTTTTTTCATCAGACAAATTTGCTTTCTCTTGCTTACACTTTCTTGAGTATATGGAAGTGAAATTTTGATACCATGATAAACATTAGGAACAAATAAATGTGTCAAGAAAAATATAACAAGTTACGAATATTGTTATTTAAGATCTTCCTGACCCCTCTTTAGGATAATTTTTTTCTCCTAGTTTCTAGAGGCTGATGATTTCAATATATCTGTCTTTTAGCTGATAATAGTAAATTTATGAAGTGCATTAATAATGGTTATAATAATTAAGTTTATATTTACAACAGAAATAAGTGCTTACTATAAATGAAACTAACTGTGCTAGCTGGTTTATCTATTTTCTCTCAAATATACCCCATAAGGGGGTAAGTACAAGTTGGGGATCTATCCTTTATCAAAAATCCAAAAAGTATGAGACCTGAAATAGTTTGGATTTTCCCAGTGTTTTGGAATATTTGCATATGCATAATGAGACATTGAGGATTGAACTCAATCAATCATACATCTATTTGGAAGCATCCATTGTTTTCCCTTCCATAGATTGCTAGTTGAGATTTCTATCATCCCATTTTCTTTCTTGATTTAGCACTGGCTTGATAAATTTGGTTTAAATGATGGAAACAGTGTCTGTCATAAAGCATGTCAATGCCAGGCACTATTTGAGACTAGTCATAGATCATCATTGCTACTTGAAATTTAGAAGACATAGATTTGTAGGCAGAGATACAGGAGTAATGCCCATCAGTCATTACAGATTCTTACAGTTTGACAGATGCCTTTCTATGGGCCATCTCATGTCACCTTATTCGTAGACTTGGTATTAGGTAGCATTTTTACTATATAGACCCAACAGCTAGGATGTCTAAAATCGAGTGACTGGTCCAAGCTATACATATAATCTATGCGACTTTCTATTGAACCCCTTTGTTTTAGTTTTGAGGTGCCCTCACATTTATAGTAACAAAAGAAGAATAGAAGGTTCAGATTTCTTGCTACCTTCTCATTGGCCTTGAGACCTGGGAGTCTATCTGGGAATATTTTAGAGTAGGCTGTGCCTGCTGAGTCTTGTCACATTTTGACACTATTTTCAAGAAATTTAGATAGAAGCTTTTAGATTTGGCTTCATTCCTTGGTCAATCCAAATAATAATTATCCATGTCCCAGTGCTGGTCTCTTTTCACTGACAGTAGCATTGTGACTGCTGGACAAGATTCCTGTTGAGATCTGTTCTGGGTTTTAAAAGAACATGTTGAATTTTTTTCTATGTTGAGGAAGGAGGAATCACAGGACAAATCAATAACAAATGACTTCAAACTGGGCTGGAGATTTAGCCTGGTATTGAAGAACCTGTCTTGACCTGGAGGACGACATGAGTTTAGTTCCCCAGAATCAACACTGGGCAACTTGCAGTAGCCAGGAACTCCAGCTGCCAAACATCCAACTCCATTTTCTAGCCTCTGAGGGCACCTGCACACAAAGACTTGAATTTAAAAAAAAAAAAAACACTTAAAAATATAATAACTCTAGACTGCTTGGGTTGGTTCAAATCTTCACTTTGCATTAAAGATATTTTTTGTTTTGTTTTGTTTTTATTTTTGTTTTGTTTTTCCTTTTCTTTTATTGGTTATTTTCTTTATTTACATTTCAAATGTTATCTATCCCTTTCCATGTTTCCCCCAGAAACTCCCTATCTCATCTCCCCTCCTCCTGCTTCTATAAAGGTGCTCCCCCACCCACCCACCCACTCCCACCTCCCTGCCCTGGCATTGCCCTACACTGGGGCACCAAGGTTGGTCAAGTTGACTGACACCTCTTTGCTCGCTCTTTCTTTCTTTCTTCCTTCTTTCTCTCTCTCTCTCTCTCTCTCCCTCTCTCTCCCTTTTTCTTTCTTTCTTCTTTTGTTCTTTCTTTCTTTCTTTCATTCCTCTCTTTCTTTTCTTTCTTTCTTATTTGTCAAATGGTACAAAATAACACCTGTGTTAGTGGGTTCTTGCACAGACTGAGTGAGTTAATACACTCAGAGCACTCAGCACCCAGTGCTGATGTATGTTGGCTGTTGGATTCCTATTGAAGGATCTACAAGCGTATCCAATTCTGGGCAACACTGTCCATCTAACTTGAAGTGGACCAATAGACTTCTGTGAATCAAATACATGGAGAAACCATCTCTGCTTGGTTATAATTATCAATTCTATAGCAGAAACACTCCTACCATGGCCAGGGACAGTCCTTTCTCTAAAATGAGAAGGGTGGATCTCACTAGCTGGTAACAGGCAGTTTCAACACAATAGAGAAATAGATCCTGTGGGTAGTAGGATCACTAGAATAAGTGCCAACTCACATGGCCTCAAGCTTGTGGACATTCCCTTTTCTTTTGGTGTGACCCTATTATTCCTAGTATGTTCCCAATAAGGGGAATTCCAGGCCATATGACCTGGGTTTTTTCTTTCTTTTTTTTTTTCTTCCTAGAAATGTCAAATATCACTTCTTTTTTTAAATTAAACCTGGAGATCATAACAACCTTTCCAAGAAAGGTTTAGGATTTCCTGCTACTGGAGTAACATTATCATCCATCTTCCAAATGCTCACTCACTGGCTCTCTCCCTTGTCTCCCCATGTACCCTTCTCATTCTTACCTTGATGGCTCAGCTAGTCAGAATCACTTCCAGCTTCAGTCCCAAGAAATGAATGAAAACTGATGTTGAGTCACACCATGCATTCTTTTCTAGAAGTTTCTCTCTAGGGAATCACTCAAGGTGACCTTCTGTTGTTCCATAAAAGTTTCCAGAGATAGGGCGGGACAGCCACTCACCAGTGTTGACTATATCTCAGCACTAACCTGACTGATGTCTTTCTCCCTACGTTGGGTGCCATCCTCGAGGCCTACTTAAACTCCTAGGGTACTCTTGGAAAGGTGTCCCAAGAATCCCCTCCCGCAGAGAAGTAAGGAGGTGGCTACTGTGTTTCAGTGGTACTGACCATGCCCTAGTTGAGAAGTTCCAGCAATTTATACATGGTATTGAGTTAAAAGCCCAATTGTACCAAAAGGAACAATGAAAGGTGGGGCAGCAGCTATTGCATCTCACTCTGGACCTTCCATCTACGTTCAAGTTTGGTTTCCCAAAAGTTGACACTGACCAGCTCAGCTTTTCCTTTCTTCTATGATTACTGTGGGATCCAGAGGGTTCCTCAAGCACATGCCTAATGAGGGCTATTTGTGAAACCAAGAGGTAGTCTACTTATATCCTAAGAATATCATATAGGAGGCAGACATTATAGGATTAGTCATTAAGTCAACAATATTTAGCTTCAGCATAGCTTTTTAAGTCAGCCAGCTTGACATTATCAACATTATTTAAGAAAATACCAGCTGGGCAGTGGTGGCACCTGTCTTTAATCCCAGCACTTGGGAGGCAAAGACAGGTGGATTTCTGAGTTCGAGGCCAGCCTGGTCTACAGAGTAAGTTCCAGGATAGCTAGGACTATACAGAAAAATCCTGTCTCAAAAACACACACACACACACACACACACACACACACAAACAAAAAAGAAAATACCAAAGAGTTTTTTAAGAGAAAGATGGGCTTCCATCTGTGCAGGATAGAGGAGAACCAAACATGTTTTCTCAGATACATCCTAATTATAGTAATATTCAATAATGAAATGTGTACTTTCTAGACTTTGAATATCATGGAGCAAAACATAGGATTAGTATTTTTGAAAACAACATATGCTTGACAATATAATTATGGTGTTAAATATGACTATCCAAATAGTAACTACCATTAACATCGCTTAAGAAAAGAGCTTATCAGCAACAAAAATGAGGAAAACAATTACCAAATTTCAGAATAGAAGGGTTTTCCTCTCTAGAAAAGATGATAGCAATCTTGCTCACAATGCCCATTGCTTGTATGTGTGAGCACTTGTAAATTACTTAGTTTGACCACATGTTTCCTTTGCTGATCCTCCAACACCTCTGAAAGTGATGTATCCCTCATATGACACATCTTAAAAACATGTATATAAGTAGGGAATTAAGAGTACTTAATATTTTCCTAGGGGACTATAGTTCAGCTTCTAGCACTCACGTCTAGTAGCTTACAACACAACTGCCTGTAACTCGAGCTCTAGGGAATCCCACACTCTGCCCTGTCCTCCACCATAATACCCACACATGTGCACACACACACACACACATACACACACACACACAGTGTATACATATGCACATGCATATGTACATGCACATTAGAAAGAAAAGTAGATCTGAATTTTAAAAATGGAGATACAGGAGTTCACTGTTGCTTCCTGTAAAAACTAATAAATAAATAGTTCTAAATGTATAGCATAAGGAAATTAAAGTCCATCATCTTTAGACAATTATATATACACAAATATATATATACATATACCTACTTACCAATAAAAAGAACAGATGAGCAAGTGCCTCATAGGCTAACCCTTAAAGTCAAGTGACTTATTCTCTGACAATTGCCAAGTACCAATCAAAAAGCCAATCTGTTGGACAAATCACTTGGCAGTAAGTGGTCATGGTAGAGAATATATTTTGTTTAGGTAGACATTAAGCAAACAGGAAAGTCCAGATACATAAGATTTCTTACTACAGGTCATCAGCAAGCACCTGGGATCTTTGGTGTGGTGTTTCCCATAGAGCAGTGTTAGTGGAGGCAAATCCAACAGAGCATCCTTCGGCTCACAGAAGACCAATATCAGAAATGATCAAGCATTGGTATCTAACAGTACACATGTGTTAGGCAAGCAAAATTCATTCCCCTCATCCTGCCTCCCCATGCTTACCAACTTAAGGTAAAGATTTATTTTTTAATGGAAGAATTTTGTTGCTTTGGCTTTGTTTGACATTGGTTAGACTGTGTAAATGACCTTGAGTTTTAAAGGGTCACCTTTCAGAACATATTTCCATTTTCCAATTCCTTATGCTGAGTAAAATCACACCCTGTCCACTTCTGTGTGGCCTTTTGGCTGGAGTGATATTGAACAGTTATTAACCAAGTCAGGCCTGGCTTTCTGGGATGCAACTCCTCTGTGGTCCTCAGAGCCCTTTTCACACTCAGAATCTGTTTTTTCCTTTAAGTTTGTTTGCGGAATGGATGTCAGCTCATGAAAGTCAAATGTTTTGCTTAACAGAAAGCAATTTTAGAGGTTTCTTTGAAACACTATCTTGAAAGGAAGAGACTCATTACATGTTTACATATATTTAATACAAAAAGGGGCCTGGTATACAATAATGCAAAACTTTGAAATCTTTACACTTGGTGGTGTCCAAGTTCTGTAACACCAGTTTATCAAGTGGTAATGTCAGAAACTAAACAAAAGCCTTGGCGTGCATTATCACATTTAGTTTTTATTTTTTATGTTCTATATTTCACATTACTTTTTATAGTGATTCTTCTTAGTTCATTTATAACTAAGTCAAAGTTTCGGAGACATTTAATGATTGCTCAGTTATAAAAACAGTAATCATTGCTTACATGCAGATCCAGGAATGTTTGATTGCAAAGCTCAAGCACTAAGAATCTGTAGCTTTTCAAAATGGCCCCAGTGGTATTTCATCCCAAGGTAAGATGCTTCTTAAGAACATAAGGTACTCAAAAGAAACCCTACCTAGCCCTCTCCTGCCCTTCCCTAACTTCCCCTGCTCTCCCCTGCCCTCCTCTGCTGTCCTCTGCTATCCCCTGCTCTCTCTTGCTGTCCCCTATCCCTCCCCTGCTCCAGTTACTTGCTTCTGGATCTAGCATACAGTAATCTGTCATACTGCACTGCCAAGACTTAGACAAGTAGGCAACAGTCCCTCCCACACTTCTTCATTGCCTCTTTATCAACTTATCAAAGGGATAGAAATTGTCTGGATGATTTGGGGTAGGGCTAGCACTTACTGCTATATCATTTCCTCTGGCCTTGAACCTTGTTCAGGTAGGAAAATCTTTAAACATCATATTACAACATTCCTTTGACACTTAATGCTAACCATTTGCCATCTTAGTGACCCAGGTGTCCCTGTGTGAGAGCTAGCTTCCACCACACTTGCACTTGATGCAACCAACAAGGTAGAGCAGCTTCTTCCATGGGTCACATGGTAAGCCACTTCATAGAGGAAAGAACTTCTGCAAGACCCCGTGGCCCCTGTTATAGGAAAGTCCCATCAGATGCTATGAAGTTTCAACGAATGAGTCCTTGGTAATTGGCATATGCTATTTTTTGAGGTCAGGTTTAGGTGAATGACAGAGCAAAGTGCATTATAGAATCTGGCCTGCCAGAGCCTGGCCATTATGAATCTTCTCTATTCTTTGTTCTTAATGAAACTCAAATTATGTCTCACCTTGTAGGTCATACTTGGAGTGAGCTACTTCATGTTTTTGTAAAAGCTCTTATGCTTTTACGTATCATTGTGTGATAGTCAGGGCAAGTATTAACTAACATGAAAGACCACTTCTATCTCCAGTTGCTGTCTGAAAAGCTATCTTTAAAACAGAGGCAAGTGAGCATCTCTTTCCAGGACTGCTCACAGCACTCACCGAGGGGTGAGAGAAAAGCTGTTTTGAACAAGATCTTTCGTCACCGTCTGTCTTAAGTCACCTCCTACTGAACTTACGGTTGAAGATTCAGGGTCATAAGGGAAAGAAAACAACAATTAACTGGGAAAAGTTGATTGAGCGGATTTTTTTTTCCCACAGTCTGATTGGAGCATGACTGCCTGAGGCTGAACACCATACATAATGTAGGTCCACCCTCATATGTCATTATCCAAATGTTTCTGAATGGAATGCATTTTTTTCAAGCATCTGCTTTTGTAATTGAATGTGTTCCTAAAGATGGGTCAGCTAACTAAAACAAGAGTCCACAAGGAAAAAAAATGTGTTCATGTTTCTGCTCCAGTCCAATTTATAACAGTCTTTAATTGGCTTATTTCACTTGTAACTCTTAAAATTAATTTTAGATCCCTTCTCCAAGCCATCATTAGCTGAATGAAAGCAGCAGGGAATAAAACAGAAATATTTAAAATGTACACTTTTTAAACTGACGGTGATAAGTGTCATAGCTGTGCATTAACGTCAGCCGATCCTGAAGATCTCCTGGTCAGGGTTTGTGTGAGCGACACACAAAGGGGGACATTTACCCTGGCAGAAGGTAGCCTCCATCCCTCTGCTGTGCTGGTCTCTGGAAAATGTTTTTCAAGAGGGCTAAAATAATTTTTTTTCTAGTGTTTTATTAGCTGTGTCTTGACAACCTCCTACAAAGTGAATGACAGTTTAGGGTTATTAAGTGTGTTCCTGTGCATATTTTTATCCATTGTTAACCCCTCCTAAATGCACGAGGGGCACAGGACTCCTCCTATCTCCCCTCCATTGTTGCCCATATTTGTTAAAGAAGTTATTCTCTTTGACGTTTGTTTAGGCTGCACTTTGATAAAATGCTGTCTATGCTCCACTTTCTTAGCTTGGCACACAGCAGACCCCCATAGATTTATTTCTCTTTGCATTATCTTATCTTCTTTGCTAGCATATTTGGGCTTCCTTTTCATATTTTAAGCTATAGTTTGGTGCACAGACAGATTACCCCAGTAACTCTACACTAGAGTATAGCAGTGTTCTACAGATAATAATGCAAGCTTCCAGTATATACTTAACCCTACTAAGTGACTAAGGATGTATTGTCTGTGAGTAAGAAAAAAGGTTGGATTGAGGGCTGGGAGGGATTTAAAGATCTAGCAACATTTCTGGTTGATGGGACAGAATGAGTTTCTAAAGCAGAGTAAATCAGGCCTTGGATTCAGGAGCCAAAGTATTTATTAGAAAAATAAGGAATTTCCTTTTTGTTTATTGTCAGGTGTCTTGTTACTTGGTAGTCTTCTAAATTTGACTTCTTAAAATGGTTGTTCAGAACTGCAAATGATTTTTACTTTTCAAGTGACTGAACCAAACTTCTCCACATGGTGAGAAAAGCAGAGATTGTTAACTGAAGCCTCCCAGTCTGCTCTCTCAAGCAGAGCATCACGTGTTTCATTGAAGAACTTGATGCAGGTGCTGCACGGCAGCAGACTGGCAAGTGTGTGCCCAGGAACTGTAAAAGCATAGATGCAGGATATGGAGCTGGCAAAACGAAGCTCATCTTTTCTAAATTATGTTCAGTATCATTATAAAAAAGGATACTTGTAAAGCAAAGATAATAAAAACCCATAACTTCACAGATGTTAGCTCATCATGATTTAAAATACTGTAGGTAGTAGAACAAGTGTTTGGATTCTCCCTCTCTGGTCATTTTGTAAAGCTGGTTGAATAAACTGTAATGTGATGATTCTGCCAACCTAGAGCCTTCAGCTCTCATATCTAGCTATACAAATGCAGCCAGCTTCACCTCTCATAGCTAACTATACAAATGCAGCCAGCTTCGCCTCTCATATCTAGCTATACAAATGCAGCCAGAGACAGTCTTAACCAATCCAAATACCCTGATGGATGATGGGCTCTACTTCTGTATCTTTATATATTTTTGTTATCTTTGATAACTGCTCCTGTAGTGTAATGATTACAATTATTTAATGTAAATCTCAATATATTTTAAGGGGAATCATATTAGCGTCTGGCCACTATTTAAGTGAGGGTTGCAAAATACATATGATCTTCATTAAATGAATTTTACTAAGAGTTTTATAATTGTATAATATAAACATATATAATACATGTTGGTCAACCAAAATAAACTAAAATAAAAAACCATATAAGCCGGGCAGTGGTGGTGCATGCCTTTAATCCCAGCATTTGGGAGGCAGAAGCAGGTGGATTTCTGAGTTTGAGGCCAATCTGGTCTACAGAGTGAGTTCCAGGACAGCCAGGACTATACAGAGAAACCTTGTCTCGAAAAACAGAAAAACAAAAACAAACAAACAAACAAACAAAAAGAACCAAATGGATTACTTTTATGAATATTAATATTGGTGAGTGGCCTTGAAAGTATTTTTATAAAATTGTTTTACGAGCTATGTTTGGTGATAACACCTATAAAGAATTAGAAATTAATTTGTATTTTTCTCTAACACTAAAGTAAGAATTAAAAATTGATTTACTGGGTTTAGATTTGTCACTCAGTGGTAGAGTGCTTACCAGGCATACATAACACTTTGGTTCAATTCCTGGCAATGATAATGATGATGATAATAATAAAAATAATAGTAATAATAATAATAATTTCACGATATTATTTTTATTGGGATTTTAATAGTATTATAAAAGGAGAAATATTAAAAGTTTTAATACCCTGAATTATAGACTCATAGGGAAGGGAAGTTTTGAATGTTCAGTCTTTGGGTTATGGTAACATTTAAGCATTGTTATTAAAGCTGGGTAACATCAAACTTTGGAAGAGGAAAATCAACCAAAAGTAGACTCAAAAAGCCTTGTTAGGAGATTCTTGACATTTTTCAAGTGGGAGTCAACCTAGATTGTCCCAGACTTGCACATGTGAAAACTGTGTGCCCCTATCCAAACATCAAGGCTGAGAGTGATAGACAGAACGTAAAAAACTTCGCTGAGAACATTTAAATCGACAAAGCTTTGGAAGCTGGCACCTGCTGTTTCTTGGTGAGTTCACGGATTTACGTACAGTACGTAACATTCTGATGGTGTCTTGTGGAAGGAAGAAACCACATAGCAGGCAGGGGATAAACAGTAAAGGTAACTGGTAACTGGTCAAGGGAAGTCCATGCTACTCACCTCTGTTTGGGATCCTGTTGGATATTCACTTCCATCTCCAGAAGTGTGGAGAGTTTGAGACTGCCTCTAGTGGCATGTAGTAGGCCATCCCACATCAGTCATGTGTGCAAGAGATGAGAAGAGACTTCTGTGTCAGAGATAAACGATATTATTGGTGATAACACAGAGCTTAGCGTTAGCATGTTTGCATCTATTCCCTTGCAACTGCTCCCACAGAGACCAGATGACCACATTCACGAAGATGTTTGTATTATAGGAGAGCAACTCTAATCTTAGGGTACTTGAATACTTTGTGATAGGTAATGGCATGCTGGCCCATTGCTCATCACTATGTTATGCCATAGCAAGCACATTTACCCTTTAACCCAAAGAAAGACCACCTATGTCCTTCAAGGCTCATTGCTATGCAACTATCCTAGAAAGATTTATCAGAAAAGAAGATAGTACTGTTGCTTCTAAAATGTACAGAAATACAAGATTCCTGATGAGCCATTTCCCAGCAAACTTAAATGTTTTTACATGTCTCTTAGACTTTTATCAGCATTATGGCTCTAAGGAGATATTCATAGGGAGAGAGCATAATTTATCACAAGCTTTCCTAAATTTGATCATTTAAGTAGCACCCATGGAAAAAAAATTATTTTTGATGTCCACTTAGGAAGAGACAGTAAAATGTTGTGGTGACCTGTGTGGTGTGTCTAGGCACATCAGAGAAAATGACTAATGTTGGAAGAGAATGGGAAATTTAAATAATGTATTTCTGCTTTCCTCCATATATGCAGAAATTTGGTTCATTCAAAAACTTAAAAATATTCACAGTTCTCAAAAAACAGTTTTTAAAAACAATGTATTTGTGCAGAGTCTATGAGTGATAAGACTTGGATATAAACCTGAGCACAGGGGCTTTTCCTTGTTGGGAGTGCAAACAACCCCTCCAGCCCAGTATCTTAGAGGAGCATGCAACAGCAGAGTGATGAGCAGGCCTGCCATCCCATCATTTTCACTACCTAGCGAAGCTTCTAGTGTGAACTCTACCAATTTTTATTTGAAAAGGGGAAACATTTCTGGATATGGTCTACTCTTACAGATATCAGCCTCTGGCAGAAGCTCACACTGCCAGGCATTAGTAGAGGCCAGAAAGATCTTATATATCCATGTCATGAAAATTGGTTGGGAGAATAGTGGCCACCTTGTCCAAACATTTGGAAGAAGCCAATTCTAATGATAGGGAAAAGGAAATGCAGTCCAAGTGCATGCCCAAGTTTTAGTCTTGAGACTCAGATGCATGCAAAATTTACAATATTGTGGCTCCCCTGAAGCTATGTATGTGGTCTTCTGAATCATCTAGAATAAACATAGCTGGCCCAGGTGGTAGGGACGGAGAAGGATCCATAAACACACCCAAGAAAGCATTTGCTTGTCAAAAATTGTCTCAGATTATCCCAGGCTGCAATTTGTAACAAGTACATTCCTGAAAATAGAGTCTAAAGATGGGAGGTAACAACTGGAGATTTCCAAATAACCAGAGGTCATAAATAAACCCAGAGGAAAAAGTTTAATGTATCATATTATTTATTATTACTCTGTGTATGTGTGTATCCACATGAGTGCACACATGCACATGTGCACATACCTGTAATGCATATCCTTGAATGTATGATGGTGCGGGGACAGCATGTGTCACAGTATACATATGGAAGGTAGAGTACCACTTTGTGGAGCTGGGTTCTAGAAAACTGAACTCAGGTTTTCAGGCTTGTGGCCCAAATACCTTTACCTGCTGGGCCATCTTGCTGACTCTAGAAATTAGATTTCTTATTTTGAAGAAGAAAGTGAATTATGTTTTCAAAGTGTTATAAAATTTTAAAAATGAACACAACTATTATAGAACTAATGTTTTTGATCACCCACAGTTCCTTCTAGAAGCTGGAACTGCCAAGAGGTAAATGAGGCCTTAAGTTTGAGAGGGTATCGCAAGTAATAAATATATACTCTCCTGTCAAGTGGCAAAGGGCATGGGAAAATCAGACAGTATGATGAGACAGAATCCAACGGGGACACAGAGCAAGCAGGTGGGGCACCACTGTGAGAGATAACTGGAGAAACTTCTCTGCAGAAGACACATTTGGACTGAAACCTGGAGGCTGAGGAGCTGCGTGTCACAGGCAATGCCTATGAAATGAAAACAAGGGTCACATTTGCTAAATAAATTGAAAATGAGAGTCTTGTAACAATCTCTACCTGACATCAGAAGAATAGCATCATATGTAAAATCTCACATGATAATGAATTTGCTACCTAGTTTTATTGGGGTGTCTTGGATACATAGAGCCTTGATTGGCAGATGCTGAACAAGTTGATGGATGGATAGATGCTTATCTTGATCCCCTCCCATTTCTAATTTGTAGCTCTATTTATGAAGCCTTTGAAGGAATCCTCTCTCAGATCATACAATGAGTCAGTCTTAGTGATTCTGACCCAGCTGCCTTGTCTGAGAGCAAAGTATAGTGTTCATCTTCAGTATTGTTTATGGTTCCTTTCCACAAAGATAATAATTTTGTGGCACAAGTGAATTACAAATGCCAATTATTTGGGATGTGTTTTCAGTTTTGTTTCATTTTACAAAAATGTATCACAATCATCTTTGTCTTACCAGACAGGAAGCGCTACTTGCGGCCATCAGTGAAAAGGATGCAAACATTGCCTTGCTGGAGTTATCTGCCTCCAAAAAGAAAAAAACCCAGGAGGAAGTCATGGCTCTGAAGCGGGAGAAAGATCGACTGGTGCATCAGTTAAAGCAGCAGGTGGGGCGTCCTGCAGGCCAGGTGTGTCTTGCTGGGTCTGGGGCCTCCGTGCTTTCCCTGGGGTTTGCCATTCTTCATTGTCTCATGTCCATTCTGCAGGCTCCCGCAGCTACAACCAGGTAGGAGCAAAACAGCCTGCACTGTTGCTGAAATACCATGTTCCTGCTTCTCTGTGTTGATGTGCATGTGGCTGGGCTTGTATGGCCTGCACCTGGCACCGCTTTCCTTTCTTTTATATTAGCATCATCTTCGCAGAAATAGCTCTCAGCTCTCTTCCTTTCAGTAGTCTTGCATTTCTAATTAAATCCTGGAAACACCTAATTGAACTCTGGGGACCATCTTCCCCTTCGATCTCACTTACTTTCTGGACTCTGTAAAAGAACTCCCTTCATCTACTTCCAAAAGTTCCCTCTCTCTCTCTCTCTCTCTCTCTCTCTCTCTCTCTCTCTCTCTCTCTCTCTCTCTCTCTCTCTCTCTCTCCTTTTCTAGCTTTTGTTCTTCAGCTGTTTCCTCTAGGATCTTTCAGGGAAGGAGCATCTCCTAACTCTAGTCCCACTAGACTAGGCTCAAAGACCTGTCTGCCATTATTCATTCTAATTTATAATCACTCGTTGACCCCCGTTATTCTTTATTTCCTTCTCTCTCGGCCATGTTGCTTGTCTTAGAGAAATGGAAGGAGTTTTAACTTTTACAGGAAGCTATTTGCTTTGTCGAGAGGTTTCTGGAAGCACCTTAGGTAGAAATGATATCTGAGGAAACCATTCCTAAAATCTACAGATGCTGTTTCTTCTCCATACATAATTTGGGAAGGACCATGGTGTATCTCAGCCATAGAAAGAACTGTATGTCTTTATTCAGCAGTATTCAGCAGTAGAATAGAAGCGTATTTTGATGTTCTCCCTTCAACATGCGTGGAGGGTGTTTATGTATGAGGAGTACTTTGGTAAAGCAGTGGTCGAAAATATTCATTCAAAACCTTACTTTAAAAACCCTATTCAGCTCAGTGGTGTGCAGCCTCATAAGGTGATAAGGTGGCCACCGCATCTCAGCTAGAACCTGTGGCCCTGAAACGTTCCATGGCACATGGTTACCATGTAGTATCTACACTGGTTTGGTGTCCTGGGACTGACACTTTGCCTGCTAAAATGAACTGTGCTAAAAAGAGTACCTGGGAATAAACCTTTCCACCCTGAACTATGCCATCTCTTCCCCCTTCTTGGGAAGGAAAAGACATTTAGTGGTGAGACATTCTTTAGACATTCTTTGAGTCCATTTCCTATATAGGACTGCCTTGCTGAAAGACAGAGAGAGACCACTGTCATGCCTGGGCACCTTCCCCTTGCAGAGGGAGGGTCTCAGTTGCTGCCAGACATTGGGGTCATTCCATAGAATGGCATGCCTTGCTATCACTGGCCCCCAGGCTCAGGAACTGCTTTTATCTGACCTCTTTGTTTGGGGCTGCGCATCTTTTACACTGGGTTTTCCAATCACTTGGGCTCAGAAAGTAAGATAAGCATCCTTTGCTTTTCCCCAGTTCCTTCCCTGAGTACCTTAGCACCCTCCCCTTCTGCACCTAACCATTGTAGCTTTCTCCCACAGGTCTATAGGCCTAGGAAACAGCCCCCGTGCTCAAATATTCCGTGCACTTGTGATGCTGGCTACAGCTCAGATTTTACGGCCAAGTACCACGGGTCCAGCTACGATGCATACATGGGCCAAAGGTCTCAGGTCAGTCAGCTGCTAAGGAAACACACCTCATGGTGGGGTGGGCATGCAGAAGACTTACCTCTTATCTTGACTATCACCTCTTGTGTAGATTTCTAGGACTTGGTGGCCATTAAGTCTGGGACCAGAGAAGACAGCATCATTTTATGATATTCAGTATCATTCCATGCGTGTTTTATCTTTCCCAGTGATTCCAAATATGGTGGCCACCATTCAGAGTCAAATAGCTTGTTCAGGCTGACAAGCCAGAGAGGGGCCAAAATGTTACTACCAGTCACGGGGGCTTGTTTTTTTTTTTTTTTTTCCTATCTCTTAGGTACATTTTTTTTCTTTATATCACCCTCTATTTGTCAAGTAAGATATTTTTAAACTGCTCTTCTTTCTCTCCCAGCCTCATAAAAATGCATTCTCAGATGCCAGTAAAAACTGAGGGAAACTGTACAGAGCCTTCATTCTGAGACAGGTTCAACTTGGAGATATAGGGTACTTGGATATCTTAGCTGTGTGACTAGGTCTTCCGCCTAGACTGAGGCAGAGTTGGAAAGGTTTTTACAAAGAGAAAGCAAAGGAGGAGAGCAGACTCCTCATGATATATATGGCCTTGAAATCCTTCTTCGTGTTCCACCTACCAGACAGTGATAAAATCCCACGTTTAGGTAGCTTCATTAAAATGATTGACTCTAAGGAAATTGCTAATTTACTTGTAAAGTCTATCCCATCCCCCGTGTTTATTGAGTGTTTGCTGTTTATAGGTTTTGTGTTCAGGATTCCTCGGAGTTATTTCCCCCCGCCCCCCAAACATCATAGCAGCTCTGTACATAGGAGCCAGAATTTTCTCCCTTTTAAACTAAAGATCCAAGAGTGTTAAGTTATATAGACTAAAGACCCACAACCGGTAATATGTCTCAGGTTTATATATACCTGAGGCAGGTATATATACAATACACAAGCCAATACACAAACCCTGCCACATGCAGGAAAAAGTCCTGGGTGACAAGTAAATGTGTATTTCCAGAAATGGTGAAGTTCCTATGCTTTCCACATCTGTAGTTGCTTAAATACTCATATCAAAATAACACCATCCTGGAGTTCTTAGGCTTAGCTAGTTTGATTATATCATAAGTAATGTCTAGTATCTATGAGCTTGCACCATGGGCTAGGAATGAATCTAAGGTCTTCACATGTATTCATTCACTAAAACCCAATATCTGAAGCAGGCGATGATGCCCTTAGAGACAAGAAGATGATGTCCACAGAGGATAAACACGTTGCTCAGACCACAGAGTCTTATGTGGATTTTACCGAAGATAACCTGGCTTGAACTGCTTCCTTTGCATCCATTTTCTAGACTAGGTATCTAGATGGTTGTAGACTTCTCCCTGATCTCCAGGTTCTCCCTTTGTCAATCAGGCTAATAAACTGATTCAAAGACTTGAAGTACAAGGTATACAGAGTGCCTTGCATATGCCCAGCACAGAACAAGTGTTATATGTATATACCCAATGTATCCCTCCTGCTGTTGCCACGGCTGCCACAACAACTAATTTTCAACACTGCCAGTCCTGAGTGGCACTTTAATTTTTATTGTACTGTCATCCCCCTGCACACAGATGGGAATTAAAGCTTGCTGAGAACATACTTTTGAAGTATGGTGGAGAGAAAAGACAGAAACTGGCACCTAGCCTTTCTAGCTCCCTTCCCTTAACTCTCAAGCATTTGCAGAACATCAAGCAGAGCAGTCATGTCAAATGCCCTGGACCCCAGTCATAGTCCATAATGCTCATTAAATGGACTTGCTTTGTGGGTACAGCCTGTGGCGATAGAAAGCAGCCAGGGAAGATGAACCTGAGATCTCTCTTATTTTTCAGCTCTTGCCTGGCTGGGGAGAACATAGCTCTCTCAAAGGCAAGGGTGATGGAAAAGAAAGGTTATGGGGCCAGCTGCTTCTGTGTCTGAACAAGTAGTGAGGCTTTCTGGTTCATAAGATACACCATGTTATATAAACTTATATACCATGTTGTACGAACCATGCTATACAAACTTAGTAGGTTTATCTTCTACAGAAAGTCTCTCCACTGTCCAATCCTAAATGCGTACACATACACACACACACACACACACACACACACACACACACACACACACACACACCTATTATGGTTTTTTTCCTCATCAGAAGCCATCTAGCTACTCTTCTTCACATCAAGCTCTCTGCTATGTGCAGGGGATTCATCTGTTTTCTTACCATGATGAGAAAGGCAACGGCATCCTTTTTATTTTGAAATTGATCAAGCCAATATTCCAAGAGGTCAAATGACTTAACCACTGTTGTAGCCCCCTGCAGTGCAGAGGTGGCTTCCAAGGCTGGTGGAGTGTTATGACTTAGCTCTTTCTAGGTTGGTACTGAAGTGTGGTTGGCTTTCTTTAGCTTTCCTAGGGATTAAAGGAAAGATGATCTGAACCAGTGTACTCTTTGCCTTGCATGGGCCATTGGTCCTGCATTTCACAGATGTCATCCAAGGAAGCCAATTCCAGTACCTCAACTCATGGGGGAGAGAAGGGCTTGTTTTCCTTGCTGAGACCAGGTACCCTATAGGTATTTGACTTGGCAAATGTTTACTGAGTACCTACCGTGTCTAGAGTATCAGACAATTTTGGAATAGTAATTAGGAACTAAAGTGAATAAAGACACCTTCCTTATAGAACTTAATCATGGAATAGAGGCAGTGAACAATAAAATTAGAAACTACAGGGTAAAATCTAAATGACATACAAACCAGTGTAAGGAAGAACAGGAGAGCAGTGGACTTGGGGAGACTGGGGCCAGAGAGTTAAAATTAGGGTTATGTGAGAAGAATTTCCTAAGGAAAGGGAATCTTGAGAAAAGATAAAGCAAGTAGAGAGGGATCCTTGCAGAACCTGAGGCAGGAACGTTATATGGAAGGGACAGCATGTGTACAACCCTTAGACAGGATTTGACTCTGGAAGCAGAGGGCAAACCAATAGGCTTCTGGGAGTGAAAAAAAGGTGAGCTGCCAGAGCTGAAGTGTGGCAGAGCAGACAGTAGTGGGCAACAGCGGGGCACGGCAGGATGGAGAAAACTATGTGTGGGGAAGTGAGCTACATGGGACTTTTATGTAGGATCTGCTAAGAGACACCTGCTAGAAATTCCCAATAGTCACAGAGTAGAATATAATAACACAACCCTGGAGCAGAGCTAGGTCCCTCCACACATATAGTTCAGCATCCAGTGTTGCAGCTTCCAAGTATTCCCAGGGGTTGGCTTTTGAGTTTAGAAGCATTGGCACTTTCATTAAAGCTACAGTAAAGACTCATGCCAGCCTATCCCATCTCCTGAGATTTTCAGCTGATGCTAGAGCAAGGCCCTTTGGCTGAAAGCTCCCCTCTGCACTATGCCTGCAGTCTGACTGCTGTACCCTCCTTCTATGGTGTCTGGGCCTAGAAGTATATATAGCAGGTAGGTTGTCCAGCCAGTCTTTGCATCAGTGAGCAAAAAAGGTTCTTCCTTAAAGATGTCTCATTTTGTTCTCACAGCCTTCCAGCCTTCACGTTGGAAATCTCTGCTTGACATCAGGATAAAGACAAACCATTGTTCTCTCTACCTTGGATATGCCATTCCTTCTACCTGCAACACATTTCCCTATTTCCTTTACCTGTTCTTTTGTTCAATGTCAATGCAATGTCACTTCAAGTAAGACTTTTAGAACCTTCTCAACTGCATCACATCCTCCAATTTATCTCTTTATACTATCCTTGTGTCTGTTTCTTTGCCCTTGTAATAGATGAAAGTTTGCCCTACTAGTTTGTGACCTCCAAAAGAGAAGATGACCTGGTTATCTTCTATTGTTTGCTGTTTTCTTCCAGATTCAGCACAGTTGCAGATTTATAATAGTCTTTGATCAACCCCTTGTTGAGTGTGTGAATGAATGAGAGGACCACCAAAGTTCCTTTTGAAGGAATGGGTCATTGGTTGTATCACATCCTCTTTGAAGAATATGCTTGTCCCATGCCCAAAGCATTTGAAAGGGTGGCTAATCTGAGCCCTTTTCCAAATCTCTTTACCGTATTTTGCTTTTAACTACTTTCAGTGTCTTAGATCCTTCTTGAGTAAAATGTCATTCAGATCCCAGATGTAGCAGAGAATTCTCATTAGTTAGGGACCCCTCCATTCTTTCCATGGCAACTCCCGAGTGTCTCATAAATCGATTTGCTGAGAAATACCTTAACTCTTCCCGAACAGCTGTTAGGAAAGCCAGAAGTGATATGAAGTGAGTTCAGAAATTCCAACTATGCCTGACAATGCAAGCATCTTTATGATGCTTCTCAAGTGTTGGCATTGGGTTGTTTCGAGAAGTAATAGAGCCATGCAGATTAACCTTGTCTTTCTTGTTGCATTTTTTTAAAAAAGAAGATAAAAGATTAGGCATAGTGTGGTAGAGGAGGCATTTGAATTAACCTAACTTTTTTTGTACCATTTCAGCTCCTTCACAAACATACACCTCTAATGCTATGTCCCACCTTAAAAAAAAAAAATCTGTCTCCCAGATTTGTGCAGTTTTGGGAGTGGCTCTCAATTGGGAATGAATTTTGTTTCTTGTTTTAGGGGTTTTGTTTTGGATTGTTTTTTTTTTCTTCCTCTAGGGAGTTCTAAAAATTATCAAAATTTACTATCTTTCTGTCTTTGGTGTCTTGAATCCAGCCCCAACCCCCAACTCCTTTCCTTTGCCCTTGAAAAAAAAAGACTGACTTCAAATGATTAATTCTGAAACCATTGGATCTGCCTGCTGCTAAAAGGGTTTTTGAAGAAAGCTTAAATCTAAATCTTACCCCCTAAGCCTTATTCCCAAATGTTTCCCTGTTGCTGAAGCACCAATAGGCACATCCTTGATGAAAATGCCTTTTTAAATGAGGGCCAGACACCATTGTTTAGTGAAAATTAGAACCAGCTTATTTCTCAGAACCAGTTAGAATACTTCTGAGATCAGAGATAGATTGAGCTTGGGTTTTGTTTTCCTTTCCTCCCAGATCTGGGCATCGCTCTGAGCCATCAGGAAATGCACAGGTCAGTTGGGAGCAGGAAGGCGTTAGAGGAGAAGACAGGTCCACTCATTTGCTGTGGTTCCCCAAGAATTGGCAGCGAGTACCTGTGTCTCTGAAAACATTCAGACAGCTATGCCAGGCTATCACAGAATACTCAGTCTCCCTACCTCCCCTGGCTTGAAAGTCAGGACTGTCTTCAAGGATTAGCTAAACAGGTATGGCCATGAATGGCAGAGGCCACCCTGCAAAGGCTCCAGGAGAGATTCTCCTAAGCCTCGATCCTGTTCACAACTGGATATGTGCATGAGTAGAGGCATGTTGAGGGGAAAGCCAGAGTCAACTCATTGATCAGCCAGGTCTGTTCCCTCCCATTGAACCAAGAAACTCTGTTGTCCACTTCCATTTCGTGTGCTTTGTGTGTAGATGAGCATTATAGTTGTTGAAGAAAAGCACAGCTAAACAGCAGTAGAAGAGCTCCATGCACTAGGGTTCCCATAGCCTCTTGTTGTGCTTGGATGAGCTCCAGAGAAGTTTGATTCGATCCCAGCATTGTAATGTATCACAGACCCACTCCAGATCGAATTGCCACAATAAAAAAAAAAAAAAGCATCAGTTGTTTCAGCAGCCTCTCACTGGGTTAAGTTGTTTTTGGTCCCCTGGTAGGATGTAGCCACATCTCTATCTTTGACTTCAATGCCGCATGTGTGTCTAAAGTATGTTCCAGAGAATTCCCTTAAAATATTCTCAGATCTTTTCTCCTCAGGTCAAAGGTAGGCTGTTCCCAAGGAGGCAAAACCTGGTATTACTAAAACAAAACAAAACAAAACAAAACAAAACTCTTTTGTTAATATCCAGTACTTGGACAGGATTCTGGTGTGCTGCCTCAGCCTGGATACTTTCCTTCCCTAGGCCAATGCCTCAACCCCAACACTCAGGAAATCCATTTGGCCTACCAGTATGAACCTAAGTATGTTCAAAGACTCTGGGGGCCAAGTATTTTCTCTGTTAAATCATGCTTCTCTCTCCTTCTTAGGTGGGTCTCTTCCCAGATCATGAAAGGGATTCTGGTGGGCCACCTGTGGGTCTGATCAGAAAATCACATTGTAAACAGTTAGCTCCTAGCTCTAAGCATGGGTGGCACACATCTGGCATGTGTTGGCACTCTAGATTTGGAGATATCGACCTCATCCTTGAGCATGGACGAGCATTTATGGTTTTCACAAGCATGGCTCGTGAAAGAGACAGGAGGACCCAGGCTCAGAGAATATTTGCAGAGGCGGACATTTCAGAGTTGTCTGGCGGGAGTTCGTGGCCTGTCTTTTGTGACAAATGCCTGTGCAACTTGGATGCACTCTGTTATGTTTCAAGGTTCCTAGAGTAAGTACCCCTAGTTGTCAGTGTTTGACTTTGGGGTGCCTCACTTTTAAAAGGCTCCTGTGTTGAAAGTTTGCTCTCTAGCTGCCATTACTGGTGAGGAGTTGACTGTAACATAAGGGCTCTGCCTTCTTGTAATACAATGGCTTTATTAGGAGGCAGTGGGGGAAGTAGGGCTAGAACCTCTTTGAAGAAAGTAGGTCAGTTAGGGATTGCCCATAAAATACAAACCTTTTCTGCGATGTCCTATTTGCATCTTGGGCACTGGAAGGGGAACAACTATGCACTATTTGTCCCTTTGCCAGCAATGGTGCAGCCAAGAGACACACACTGAGACTGTGAGCCAACTTAGTCTTTCCTCTTTTAAGACCATTTTTTCTTTCTCTTTCTTTCTTTCTTTCTTTCTTTCTTTCTTTCTTTCTTTCTTTCTTTCTCTCTTTCTTTCTTGCTTGCTTTCTCTCTTTCTCTCTTTCTTTCTTTCTTTCTTTCTTTCTTTCTCTCTTTCTCTCTTTCTCTTTCTCTCTCTCTTTCTCTCTTTCTTTCTCTCTCTCTTTCTTTCTTTCTTTCTTTCTTTCTTTCTTTCTTTCTTTCTTTCTTTCTTTTTTTCAAGACAGGGTTTCTTTGTGTAGTCCTGACTGTCCTGGAACTCACTCTGTAGACCAGGCTGGCCTCAAACTCAAAAATCTGCCTGCCTCTGCCTCCCAAGTACTGGGATTAAAGGCCTGTGCCACCACTGCACAACAACAAAGGGTTTAGCCTACTAGTTACAGAATAAAATATATGCTTTTAGGATTTACTTTTGGATTCTTTCTGTAGAATAACTTGGAGAAAGCAGCTTCACCAGTATGCTAGCCTGCTTTTAGAAAAAGCAGGGATCTGGGTGTGGTAGCAGACTTCTGTAATCTGGACACTTCGGGAAGGTTGGACCAGAAGGATCATGAGTTCCAGGACAGCCCTAGCCATATGTTTCACAAAATAAAATAAAAATGAAATATGAACAAGGAGCAAAAGATAATACGTGTGTGGGGATTGGGTCTGAGCCATTTGCCAACTACACTCCAGTGATCTGAAGCCCCAAATAGTAGTACCTACGTGTTGGCTTAGGGGACCAAACAAAGATCCTCCTGCAGACACCAAGATCTCTCACGTGCTATCTCTCCTTCCCTCCCTTCCTCCCTTTCTCCTACCCTCTCTCCTCCTCCTCCTCCTCCTCTTCCTCCTCCTCCCTCTCTCTCTCTCTCTCTTATTCAAATTGCACATCTGTGCTCTATTTTTAAACATTTATTCTTTAAGTGATAACGCATGTTTTACCAAGCCTCTTATTGGATTAGACATGTTTGAAATCCCCTCAACTTTAACCTCTTCATGACTGCCTCCAGCCACCAGATGTGAAATGCACATCAGCCACCAGAGCAGAGCAGAGCAGAGCTAAGAGAAGTTTCCCCAAATGTTACCAAGTCACCAGACTGATTCATAAGGGTCAAAAGGCCACATCAGGGGCTCTGAGTTTCTCGGGGTGCTGGTGCTTGGAGGAGAAGGAATCTGACAGTTACATTTTGCTGACTTTGTAGGTTTCAGGACTACATCGCTTCTGGATGTCTACAGAGCCCATAGTCTCCATCATGGTTCATGTGACCATTTTAGGCTGGAGTAACGGCTTAGAATTCTTCCATTTAACTTAATACTGGAGTAGGCCATTTGGAATATATTCCCCCATTTAATCCTTGTGGAACCCTTGAAAACCAGGTGCAAATAATCTCCCTAGGGATGCAGACAAAGTACTGGAAATGTGCAGGGCCAGTCATAGGGGAGTGTAGAAGCTGGTCTCAAACCAGATCGCTCGCATGCTCTTCTCTTCAGAGGAGCTGGTACAAAGAAAGAATTAGAAGCAGGTAAAGAGGAAGGGAGAGAAAGAGAAACACAGAAAGGTTTCTCACTGAATGTTACCACTCATTCTCAGTCCCTCTGTCTGGCTCCAGCTGACCCCTGTGGATCTGAGGCTTCCCTGTGCAGACTATAGAGGGTGGTGCATCCCTTCCTGGATCACCAGACCACTTCACAAGGCATTTCATCAGGACTTTGGGGGTTTCCTGAGATGTTGGTGCCTGCCTGCCTGCCCATGGCCAGAAGGGTTTTAATCTCAAGGTAAATGCTTGGAAGACTTCTTCCTAGTTGGTTTTGCATCTTCTTTTTCATCATTTGATGACATTAGTTTAAAAACAGGCCTCTCTTGATTCTGATATCGCTCTCCCCATCCTTGTCTTTCCCCTTCCCCCACTCTCCCTCCCTCGTTCCCTCCCTGCCTGTACCCCTCCCCAATCCTCATAATTAAAAGTCCTTTCAAGCTGTCTTCACCTTATCATTTCAAATGAATGAAAAAAAAAAAAAACCCAAGTTCCTGCCCTTGTGTCCTCCTGATGCCAAACTTCAAACTGGATGAAAAGCCCTTTTCACTGGCTTTGTGCTTCGCCCCTTCATAAGTGTATTCAAGTCACACTCATGCCGCCATGGCTCTGCACTGTTCTGCAATCAGTCTGTGCTCTCCTGGGTTTCAGACACACAGACACAGACAGATAGACAGACAGACAGACAGACACTAATCAGAGAACTGTACTTAAAGCTGAACTAAATTACCTTCCTATTTACTTGATTCTATCTTAAGAAGATGCAGATTGCGTTGTCTGTTGTTTTTTGTTTGTTTGTTTGGTTGGTTGGTTGGTTGTTTTGGTTTGGTTTTCTACAATAGGCTGAAAAGCAAATAGAAAATTTTCAGACTCATGTTTAATGGTTTTAATGCTCGGAGACTACGTTAAAACTTAATCATGGTTTTATTGTGTCTCAAAAGTTCCTATATGAACTTTTCCATGGTAGAGAACATATAAATAAATATTTTGACATAGAAATTACATATACTCATTAGAAAAACTTCAAAAAATGTAAAGAAAAAATCCTAAATTACTCATAACCTTGGCACTCAGAAGTAACTGTCATTAAGATTTATAGTTTCCTACATTCCATGGTCTGTGCACATCTGACTGAGTACGAGACCCACTGAAGAATGCAGATCTCTCTTATCTCTTTACGCATTTATATTGTGTGTGTTTCCTGAGTTCCTGAAAGCCATCAGAAGCAGATCCACTTTCATCTTTCTCCTATACTGGGGATTGTGCTTTGTTCCTAGTTTGTGCTTTTTATAATTGTACTGTAATGAACACTTGAGTATGAAGCCTTTTAAAATTATGTTCCTTAAGATTGCTGGCTCCAAATTGAATCACTTTCTAGGGTTGTTTATAGGATTTCAAAGAGTTGAGAGATAGCTCTCTCCTACAAATACACCTGTCATTGGCTAAGGCTTAACCAACCAGCAACAGCTTAATGCTGATAGGCTCTGTTCTAAACACACGCCATTATCCATCATAGGCAGGACACTGCCATAGGTTCTTCTAGTGCTCAGAGAGCTGAGAGAGCCAATAGCGGAGGTAGGTCTTCAGATGGGGTGTAGGAAAGCAAGTATTAATTGAGCATGTACTATGTTCCTGGGATTGCTTTGGATCCAGGGTGGTACAGTGAGCAAAACAAATGAAACTCCTAACTTGAGGGAGATTGTCTTCTAGTGATGGGGACAAAAGAAAGAAAATATAAATGTGAAGCATGAGATGTGAAGCAATGGTTAATGTGGTAGGGAAAAAAATCATGGTGTTATTCTCTGAAGAACTTCATGGTAGAGGTACCCTGAGATAGGTATACAGTGAAAGAAATTTTATATTAAATAAAGGGTGTTCCATGTGGAGCATTGTGTGGAGTGGGAGCACTCACATGGAGCACGGTGCAGGGAGGGAGCACTTAGTGAATACACTTAGCCAGAAGGATTGAGTCTGTTCTTCAGTCTCCTCCCGGAGTGCAGTTACTGAATTGACAAGGAGGGGGAGCCAGAACCCTACAACACCATTCTTTAAATGAAATTTGTTTTGTGTGTGTGTGTGTGCACGTGCGTGCATGCGTGCATGTGTCTGTGTCTGTGTCTGTATGTCTGTGTCTGTGTCTGTGTGTTTTAATGCACACAACAACCTAAACTCTTCTATCTTATCTCTGTCCTAATACGGTCATTAGGAAATGCCTGTTGTATACAACCAGCCAAGTCTGCATCCTTAGTGATCCTTGACACACAGTCTGGGACTGGAACTCTGTGCTAAGGTTACAAGTTCAGATAAGAGGGAAAGCTATCATTGCAGAAAACAATGAGAACTCACAAGAATGACACCTCAGAAGGCCAAAATACAGGGCTGTGTGGATGTGTCCAGAAACCTCCGATTAACTGCTCCTCCTGTGGCTGCTTTGCTTCCTCTTTCTCTTGGGCCACAACTCCTAGAATTACAAACACAGCTTGCTGGCTGACCATCAGCTCTGCCTTCTGTGTGCCTGAGTAAGAGGGAGACAGAGAGGTCAAGCCAGGCAATGTCTATTGTCAGACTTCCTGGGCTTTTGGCCCTGTGGCTGACCTTTTAAAAAGTTTCAAAGAGGGGCTGAAGAGATGGCTCAGTGGTTAAGAGCACTGACTGCTCTTGCTGGGGACATGAGTTCAATTCCCAGCAATCTATATTAGGTAGCTTACAACTGCCTGCAAACCCCAGCTCCAGGGGGAATCTCATACCTCTGACCTCTGTGGGCACTTCTATTCGTGTGCACATAGACACACACACACACACACACACACACACACACACACAAATTTAAATAATAGAAATAAATCTTGTTTCAATGAAACAGGATGGCTCACCTCATCAGGAAGTTCCTGGCAGACATGGAAATTTCAGAATCTACAAGTGGACCCAGGATGTGGGGTTCTAGTCCAGTTCTGATCCCAGCGCTCTGTGACACTTGGACAGTACACTTTACTTGTCTCTTGGGGGCTCTATGACTGTCTCTAGGTGGAGATGGCTCACCAAACTCCCAGCTCCTCAGAGCTTTGGTGGTCTAAAATTGTTTCAGCACAGGTACACATGACATGCGAAGGACCTAAGAGATGACTGTGACTTTGAGGGTACCCAGGCAAGGGGCAGTGTTTGCTTTCATGGAACTTCCAGTTGAGTAGTAAGGGTACACCATCCCACAAACCATTAGCTCAGCTAACATTTTCTTAAATAAGCACAATGCCAGGCACAGAGGCATCTTCTTCTTTAACTTATTGCAATCCTCACAGAAATTGGAAGATGTGATATCATCATCGGGCTCTATTTGCAGATGGGTAAAGTGAGTCATGGTGTTGCCCAACCAGTGTGCCTGTTCAGCTGCTCTGTACAGAACTTGACTCATCACTTCCTTTCTTCCCTACCAGAATTTGGTTGCATCTTCCTTACAGCCAGTCTTTGAGGAGTCTAGATTTCAATGATAGCAGGGAGTGGGGAAGGATTCTAAGCTTACTCCTCTGGCAAGTGTAATCTGGACTCATCTCCACTTGCTAATTGGATGAGAGCAAGCAGATCAACTTGCCTTCCTCTAGAATGGGTCCATTGTTTGCTACCCGACTCACAGAGGAGCATTATTTAAAACATAATTCTTAACAGCTTCCTAACAGAGGGCTCTACAGCTGTGTGGAATATTGGTCTTAGCACTCAAACACAAAGGTAGAGCTGCTATGTGCTTCTACAGAATGTAAGGCTGTGGTTGTAGGATGATGAGCCCAGTGTCTACTGAGCCTCTCAACAGAAGCCAAAGACCACTCGACTGCTCTCTGACCAAGGAGGAATTTGAGTATGAGCATTTATAAATAGATCCATGTATTCTGGTTTTGGGGTGCCAGACCATGAATTATCAGCAGTACCATAAATGAAGCAAAGAGAACACACATTTTTTTTTTTTTAAATTTAAGAACCCAGATTAGTGTGGTCCTTTCCCTTCTGGGAAAGGAATGTTCGCCTCTCCCACTCCTGATCATACGTGTCCAGGCAATAAGAGGCCTATTGGGCTAAGGCCTTCTGAGGCCTTTTGAGCTGGGATTTGGCTTGCAGGAACAGCCTCGAGTTCGTAAGCTTTCTGGTGATGCAACCCTTGGTGAGTCAGGGGAGCAAAGGGCTGTTGTTTTGAAGAGTGAAGTGATATTGCTAAGGGTTTGTTTTTTTATGAAGCTGGGACACTTAAGTGTTGCTGATTTATCTTAATAGCAGATACTATGAGCAAATGTCCCAGTTGTCTCTTTGTGCTTTTGGCAAGTCTAGATACGAAATGGAGTGGAACAGACCCAACCAAAGCTGCTAGCCCAACATTTAGGAGTCTTATCCTCCCTGCTTTAAAATATAGGGTTTAGAATTGCTTCTAGAGCCTTCCAAGCAACAGGTCGACACGCCACTCTGGCCAGAGACAAAGAGGGCTCTATCAGCAAGCTTCCTGTTTCTAGAACAACTTGCTTAGACTTGCAAAGAATTGTCCATTCTTTACCCTACTGTAGTTGGTTCCTTAAAGTCAGTTACCAGTTCTGGATGGTGGGTGTCATCGCTGTGTAAAGAGACTTTCTTTTGTCACAGGAGGATCCTTCTTCTTGTCATACACATGGCAAGGATTCTCAGAGGACACAGTGACAGCAGCTCCTGAGTCAGTGCTGGAATGAGACCACACTAAACCCAGGGCCTTAGAAGTTGGAATATAAATTATGTCGAAGCCACATTCAGTGCTATAACATGCGCTAACTCCTATTAGATATGGATCCGTTCTCATGGCTTAATTTGGCATATTGAATCCATTCTTCAGATTCTCTTTGGGGACAGGAAAGGAAATACACAACTCCACTATAATTTTTCTTTTGTTTCTTTAGAATGGGACATAATTTTTTATTGTTAGCTGGTGGAAACTGATGAATCACGGCCAACTATGGCTCACCCCCACAGGAGGAAAGTATCAGGCTATGGCTGAGAATGTAGTCTTTGAAACAAACCAGAATATCTGAGTTTTGAAATTTCTTCCCACTTTAAAAAAGAAAAAAACAAAACAAAACAAAAAAAAAAACTGAGACCAGGCTGTTGAAAAAACGAAGGTTCTGACAAAAGACCAAAAGAGTGGAGGAAGCAGAAAGCTATGGCTTGTCTGAGGACTGTGTTTGAAGGCTGTGTGATGAGTTCACTTGATGGCAACTCCATGAGCCCAGAGGAAGTCAGGGAGGAGCAGACAGAGTGGCTTACTGACCTTGGTCTTTGCTTCTTCCAATGAAAGGGCCCAAAGCTGGCTGTAAGCCCAGCCTTCCACACTCCTGAACCAGGTCATTCACTTAAGCATCACCTCAGGCACATCCTATCATTTTGTTCTACTCCTGGTGTTGAATCCCCTCCCCCCCCCCAAAAAAGCTTAGAAATAGGTTTTCCTCTTTTGGCCCCAGACAGTTGCATCCTGAAAACCACTGTTGAATATTTTAAATTGCTTGGGTCGGAAGCAATTATCCCTCTTCTTTTCTTTGATCAGCATCTCACATAGTTTGGCGGTCAGTCACCCTTAATGCACTGGAATCTATTGAACTGGATGACTCTGTCCAGACTTGGAGGTTACTGAATCACTTGGAGCTATAGGTGCACAGTTATTTGAATGGGATTGTTGTATCCATGATTATAATTTACTCTTTGTTTCAGCAGAGCTGCTTGGTAGATTTTATGAGTTAGGGATCCTCTCTGGTGAATCTACAAGGAGAAAGCGGGTGAGTCTTCATCTCCACTTGTCAGAAGAGTAGTCACATATGGCCTCGTATCGTTACCTGCTCTTTGGCTTCTCCCAAGAACAGAACCCCAAAGTATCCTCCTATCTCCAGATGAAAATGAGACTTAGCAAAGACAAAAACAGTTCCTGTGCACTACATATGCAGACTCAAATTATTTTTGAACTTTCTCTGGAACCAAGGTAAGATTAAAAAACAACAAACAAACAAACAAACAAACCACTCAACATCTCTTGTCCTGCTGACTGATTTGTGGAACATAATCCTCACCTAGAGGTAGCTAAAGTAGAGCCTTGGTTCTCACTTGCATTTTTATCCAGTTATTGTACTTTATTTAAAGTCAATCTCAAAGAAATCAAGGGACGGCAGACACTTCATTTTGGTAGACTATAACATACTTTTAAAGTGTTAGTAGGATGTTAGGATGTCAGCTCTGGTGAACTGCAAAAGAGCTAAACTAGTTCTAGAACAAAGCAAACAAAAAGCACCATGCATTTTCTCAGGGCAGAGCTGGTACAAAATCATGCCAGTCTTCAGGTACAAGGTCTTTAGGATTAAGAAAGCTGCACACCCTCTGAGAGGCATTGCTGAGGAGGAAGTATGCGAATTTGAATGGGAGGAGAGAGACATAGTAAGCACGGTGGTTTTGAACTTCAGTTTCTCAGAGCTTCCATATGGTGCCTCATATACAGAAAGATAAAGAATAGCTGCCCTCAGAACTGAATCAAACGTTCAGTAACTCCTGCTTGGCCACACACCTAACCAGAGAAGCTCAGGACTTCTGACTCCACTTCTAAGTCTCTTAACTCACCAGGATGCTCCAAGTTACAGCAATTTCCTTGAAAAGAGCACATCTTGAGCTCAGCTATGGTGAAGCTGAAGAGCCTGGTTTTGTGGAAAGAGCTATTCCTGGCCAGAGAAGCCCTGAGTAGAGCTGATTCTGTATATACTTGCAATTAGAGACAGACCATCTTAGGGAGAATTTCTATGGAGGAAGCTAGAAAGAGCTAGGTGGTTTAGAGAGAAAGGAGTTGGCCCTGCCCAGCAACTGAGCCATTTCTAGCTGATACACAAGACAATAGGGAATCACTCCACTCTCAAGCAAGTGTGATGTGAAAACTGTCAACACAGAGCAAGCTTGGAACCAGAATTTTCAACTAATGATAAAATGTCTCCTGAGATATTAGGGTCATTTCAGCTCATGAGAGCTTGCTGAGTCTTAGACACCGCCCAGGGCATGTCCTCGTGGTGTATAAACTTTATAGAAGTCAGTTGGGTATGGCTTGGCTCATTCGTTAAGGCATCTCCACCCAGTCACCCCAAGAATAAAATAATAGCTTCCTTTCGTTATGCAGTTATAAGATGTGGGTATCTGAAGGATTTCTCTCAGTAGCACAAATGTCAAATAAAGTGTTCCATAAAGTTTGAGAGTCAGAGAGAACCTTGGTCCATTAACCTTAAAATGCTGGAGAACTAAAGACCTAGTTTATTAAGTTTCCAACTCCTGTCTGCTCCTGAATAGTCATTATGGTACATTATTCTTTAATGGGATTTTTTCCCCAAAAATAGTAAAGGGGAGACCCCAATGTACCATTTGATTTTGTGTGTTCTCTCTTTGTTGTTGTTTTGTAGTATAATGTCCCCAGGCACATGCTGCTTCTGAGCTATAATTACACTTTTAACCCAGCCCTTTATGTCTGGGTCCTTAATGTCCAAGCTCCTATATAATTACCATGTTGACTGTGTGGGAATGAGACAAATATTTCTTGCATGACTTTACCCTATACATTACTATAGTGCTGCACTAGGGAACTTCCTGAGCTTGGAGCTGTACTCTCAACTTGAAAAGACCCAGCAAAGAAAGATTCCTAACCTCTGGCCCACAGTACCGAATTCAGATGGGCAGTGACTTGGTCCAGCTGAAGTCTCCTGAGCTCTTGGGGGAGGATTTGAATTTGGCACTGGAACCTTGGTTCAGAGCCTGACATGAACTTGGGGACATTTCCTTTTCTAGACAGCTGTGTGTTCCTATCTCCAGCCATGCCTCTCCTTACAGTTTTGAAGTATGAATTCTTTAGTATTTGAAAGGGGCCAGATTTCTAACTGAGACCTCCTGGAGGAAGTCACTGTATTTTACCAAACTAGAAAAATACTGGTGATGCTGGTTGCTAAGAGACATCAGAATTTGGAGGGATGGAGGGAGGAGAAAGGGGTGGGGCTATGACCATTTAGTCAGGGGCAAGTCAGGGAGCTCCATTTGATTCTGGATTGTCTTAGATCACTAAAACAGAAGACCCCAGAAGCCTGAGCCCCTGAAAGTTAAGCTTCTCTATCTCTCCCCAAAATCTAAATCCTGTCTTCTCCAGGTCTAAAATGCTAACCATGGCATTTCATAATTCAAGAAGCAATTTCCATTTCTTTGTGTATCATATGAACAAATCATTATGATTTTATGTATCATTTCCTGACATGTAGTAAATATTTATATCTTAAAGAAGAGAATAAAGGACAAAACATAATCTCAAAATCTAAGTATTAGCAACAATCATGAGTATTTTGTGCTCATATTGTGGAGCCTTTCTCTATGTGGCTGAAAAATCCACATGTACACTTATATACTATTTGATATGAACAGCTTATTTTATAAGCCAGTTTTATTTTCTTCCTATTCAACTCTATGTTATGCTATGTTTTCCTTTTAATAAATATAAATATATACCACTCTCTTGGAGAGTTGGTGAGTATTCCATGATAGCAATAATGAACATTCAATCATTTGATAAAACAAATTCTGATCATTTAACATTAAAACCTCTTTGATTGACACTGTGATTAACATCTCACTGACATCTCTGCCCTTGAAAAGACCCAGCAAAGAGAGATTCCTAACCTCTGGCCCACAGTGCCGAATTCAGATGGGCAGTGACTTGGTCCAGCTGAAGTCTCCTGAGCTCTTGGGGGAGAATTTGAATTTGGCACTGGAACCTTGGTTCAGAGCCTGACATGAACTTGGGGACATTTCCTTTTCTAGCCAGCCCTGAGTTTTCTCTCTATGAAGAGAATGTTGGAACACACACACACACACACACACACACACACACACACACACACACACACACTCATGGTGTCCATAGTTTGAATATAGATTAACAATCCCAAATAGTCATATAATTTTTTTCTAAATTTTCCTGTTCTCAGAAATTGACCTCTAAATATCTCAAAGACATTCGTCACGTATAAAATAATATAGGTCAAATTTTGAACCATGTCTAAATTATTAAATTGATAATTTATGAAACTTGGAATAAAAGCAGCCATCACTAAGATGGCATTATCTCTAAGATTACTAAGATTAATTAGAGTCCAATCACTTCATTTTTCTGATAGTTCAGTAGGGACTAGCATAGGCACGGGGTACCAGGATTTCATTTAGACAAACTCCTATGAGCTTTTATTCCTCTTTCCTCTTAACTAGTTTGAGAAAGAAGGACTGAGGAGTGGATTCATAACTGACTGAAAAGAATACCTTTGGCAGATTAGTTGAGGAAATACTGTCACCTCTATGGAGATGATCAGAAGGACTGGCACTGACTTCCCAGAATGCACATGGGATAAATTATATCTGGCCATTCGAAAACTTGGCTTTTCAAAGTGGGATGTCTCAAAACTGTAGAGGTTAGTGAAGCAATATCAGATATAATATCAGTTGGAAAACACATCAGCCAATGGAACTATACACCCAAATCTAGTTTGGATAAATGTAAACAAAATATTTAGTTAAAAATATAGTTTATACTTATTATTAAAATTCCTGTGTATGTGTATGTGATTATGTGAGAGTGAGTATATGTGTGTGTGAATGTGTGTATATGTGTGCATGAGTGTGTGTGTGTGTGTGTGTGTGTGTGTGTGTGTGTGTGTGTGTTAATGACTGACAGGGAAACTGGCAATCAGGATAAAAGTTTGGTGAACTACATTTAGTGAGTATTAGCATTGTACAACAGATGCTTAAAAAACATAACCTCTGGATCTTACCAGTATGTTAAATGTCTTTCAGTAGTGTTCAATGAGGACATATGTCAAGGCTTAGGTTCAGACTGTATTCTAGAAATTATTTCTTAAGATGAGTTCCTCTGACCCAATAGTGTCCTTGTGTGTGTCAGAGTACAGACAGTACTAAGAGAGGGGGTGTGGCCAATGGAGAGGACTACAAGTGATGAAGTTAGGGCAGAGATACATAAAACAACTGTATTCAAATATCCAAAGATATAAGGTCTTCCCCTAAAATGGAAAGGACAGGAGTGGGACAGCTGCCTTCAAATGAAGCTACAAAGTTCCAGGTAAGCTCAAGATCAGGAGACATCGTATTTAAGCTGTTTAATCATTATATCCTGAGGTGCTTAGTTTCCAGTCTCTAGTGGCAATGTGGCCAGGGGCCATTACAAATAGAAATCTCACCTGGAGGAAAATTGGTGCTATGTTCTTTTCCCCAGTCCATGGCTTGACATTCACAAGACACCCCCATGAGTGAATTAGACTTTGTTGAAACTCACAGGTCTTTTTCAGAGAAGTTTTATCTTGACTAATGAAGCTAAAACTCCTAATAGTCTATGGATAACCACCACCCATCCTGGGTATAGCTTAAAGAAAAAGGGGTTGCTGCATCCTGCTCACCAGCTAGTTGATGCCTTCCTGATCCTGCCCCTCTCAAGTGAGCCCATTAGACACTAATGTACCCCAGTAACGAGAGCTCTGCCATGTCAGAGCCTCTGTCCCTTGCATGCCCCCAAATGCCTCTCCTTCCATCCCTTTCCCATCTTGCTTTTGTTCTGCTCTTTCTGAAATCAGCCCCACAGATGTCCTTAACAAATACAATTCTTCTCATTAGAAAGTAAGAAAGTCTCTTCCAAGTGACCCCAAAGTGGAAAAGGACAAGAGGAGTTTTCTAGGTAATGAAATAGTAATGGCTGCCATGTGAACTGGGAGGTGCTCAGCTTAAGTTATATTAGGGAAACATAGCTGCGGGACACTTTCTCACCTACAAGATATTTGAAGATAAAAGGAGTTTGAAGAAAGCTCATGTAAGCACAGTCCAGGGAAAAAGGTACAGCCTAGATGTTGAATTTGGTGATATCTTTCCAAGTTTAAAATGTTTATATTATATTCCAGGGATATCACTTGAATCTCTCCTTTCCTAACGTATTATGGAAACAGCTGTGGTATGTTGAAGCATCCATCGTGTTGAGAACAAACTCATGTCAGAAAGCAAGCTGTTCCCTTGCCAAAGTATTCTTTAAAGCATTACTGGCAAAAGAAAAGCTGAAAATTGCCCAAATGTCCATAAGTGATTGATTCTGTCAGTGTTTACTGTATGTCTACTATAAAGCAGCCAATAATATAGGGCTTTTGAGTTATCTCTTTAAGTAAAATAAAGATCCCTGGCCTCCCAGAGTCTCCATACTAATGCACTGAGGTAGGACTAGCCAGACATAATGGACGTTTGCTTTAATCAACTGTTTGATCTATTTATAATGTGTATGGTATAAAATGTATGTGCTCATGTGTATGGGTGTACATGCATGCAGAGGCCAGAGAAGATGGCAGGTACCTTGCTGTATAGCTCTGTGCCTTATACTCTTGAGACAACTCCTCTCTGTTTTCAGTTAGGCTGGCTGGTCAGCAAGCCCCCAGAATCCTCTTGTTTCTGCCTCCTGTGCTGGTGTTACAGGTGCACATAAGGCTGTGCCAGGTGGACGTGGCTGCTGGACTCTGCGCTCGGATCCCCCCAGCTTATCTATCAAGTGAGCCGTCTCCCGGAAACTTCTTTTTTCTTGATACTTTAGTTTTCAGAGTATGGATCCGTCTGTCTGTGTGCATTATCCAAACATTTCTAGTAACATTAACTAAGAAATCTCAGTATCAGGATAATTGAGGTTTTTCTCTCTTTTAATCAGCTTGTGGGCCTGCTTAGTTTTATTACTTGCCTATGTGACTTGCATAGTATAAAACTTATGGGTACTAAAAGATAAGACAACTATGAAACTAAAATCAATAATGCATTTAAAGAAGTAAGCCTCCTATTTCAATGAAAAAGGAAAGTTCTTGAACCTGGCTGTAGCCACCCAAAAATAAAGTAATTGGATATTTAACACTGTCCAGACTGTGGGGATGGAATCGGAATTCATACTCCAGTGCTCAGAATACACTGCTGTGTCTTTCAGTGGGGCAATGATAATACAGGCTGTAGGCAGGGCGGACTTGCCCTTACTTGGAGAGCAGTAGGAAACAGAAACTGTGCACAACCAACAGAGAAGAGTCCTTGGCTCAGTCCTGATTCTGTCAGTGATCATTTCCTTCATCCTCTGGAAGCTTCAGACCCTCCTCTAAGTGAACTTTGAGTTTCTTACTTAAAAATGTAGTCAACCCTTTATTCGGGGAAGCCCTTGGTGGTAGGGAAAGGATTTGAGAGCTTAAAATGCTCTAGAATCTTTAAGAAGACCACCCCAGTTCTCCAGTCAGCTTTCCCTAGGTCTGTGAGCATACAGGTATCACGCATGTACTTGAATAGAGATGTTTGTGTAGGTCCAAGCTTTGAGTTTGTGCTATTTCATTTGCAGGGCTATGGAAAGTCAGAATGGGGGGGTGTTATGTTTTTAAAAGGTAACTAAAAGAACATCTTTTAGGGCACCCATTTGATGGATGTAATCTGATATATTAATGAGGAAAATGAGGATGATGGGAGAATTCCCCTTTCATTTTTCCCCTTTATTTGGATTTCTGTCAAACCGTGGGCCTGGGCTTGGCCTCTGGTTTGGGGTCGTAAGAAACAGAGAAGGAGATGTGAGGTTACAAATGAGACACCCAGTTTGTGTGCTGGAGGAATGTGTCAGCTAGGAGGAGCCTGGAAGACCTGCAAGTGATGATCTGTCTTGTTTGATCATCTGTAAGGGCCTGTGAGGACCTACTCTGTGTGGAATAAGGGACTCAGACTCTCCTTCCACCTAAGACTGACTGAAGTCCTGGTCAGTGTGGATTCCTAGTATGCCAGCAAGGATATCTCAGTTCAAACAGAAAGAAGGGACTCCTAGCTAGCTAGCCGCCGTGGGAAATCAATGCCTCAGGGGAGGCTTTGGAGCTTTGGTATTTGGGACACTTGCTGTGAGTTCTCTCTTCCCATTTGTTTTCTGTCTGATTGGAAAATGGATGAGCATGTTTACATTTCTTCCTCTTGCCTTACCCAAGTTGGAGACCAGCTAGGCAAGTGATCTGTCCAAGGCACTAGCTATACATGTCTCTCTCTGAGCCAGTCTCTCCCTCTCTCTCTCCCTCTCTCCTTCTCTTCCTCTCTGCCCCTCTCTTTCCCTCCTTTTCCTCTTTCCCCTTCTCTCTCTCTCTCTCTCT